>NC_088785.1:4680072-4687572 GCF_958450345.1 Calliphora vicina | reverse complement strand
GAATGATAATGAATGATAATGAATGATAATGAATGATAATGAATGATAATGAATGATAATGAATGATAATGAATGATAATGAATGATAATGAATGATAATGAATGATAATGAATGATAATGAATGATAATGAATGATAATGAATGATAATGAATGATAATGAATGATAATGAATGATAATGAATGATAATGAATGATAATGAATGATAATGAATGATAATGAATGATAATGAATGATAATGAATGATAATGAATGATAGAATGATAATGAATGATAATGAATGATAATGAATGATAATGAATGATAATGAATGATAATGAATGATAATGAATGATAATGAATGATAATGAATGATAATGAATGATAATGAATGATAATGAATGATAATGAATGATAATGAATGATAATGAATGATAATGAATGAATGAATGAAATGAATGAATGAATGAATGAATGAATGAATGAATGAATGAATGAATGAATGAATGAATGATGAATGAATGAATGAATGAATGAATGAATGAATGAATGAATGAATGAATGAATGAATGAATGCATGAATGAATGAATGAATGAATGAATGAATGATAATGAATGATAATGAATGATAATGAATGATAATGAATGATAATGAATGAATGAATGAATGAATGAATGAATGAATGAATGAATGAATGAATGAATGAATGAATGAATGAATGAATGAATGAATGAATGAATGAATGAATGAATGAATGAATGAATGAATGAATGAATGAATGAATGAATGAATGAATGAATGAATGAATGAATGAATGAATGAATGAATGAATGAATGAATGAATGAATGAATGAATGAATGAATGAATGAATGAATGATAATGAATGAATGAATGAATGAATGAATGAATGAATGAATGAATGAATGAATGAATGAATGAATGAATGAATGAATGAATGAATGAATGAATGAATGAATGAATGAATGAATGAATGAATGAATGAATGAATGAATGAATGAATGAATGAATGAATGAATGAATGAATGAATGAATGAATGAATGAATGAATGAATGAATGAATGAATGAATGAATGAATGAATGAATGAATGAATGAATGAATGAATGAATGAATGAATGAAGAAATGAATGAATGAATGAATGAATGAATGAATGAATGAATGAATGAATGAATGAATGAATGAATGAATGAATGAATGAATGAATGAATGAATGAATGAATGAATGAATGAATGAATGAATGAATGAATGAATGAATGAATGAATGAATGAATGAATGAATGAATGAATGAATGAATGAATCATAATGAATGAATGAATCATAATGAATGAATGAATCATAATGAATGAATGAATCATAATGAATGAATGAATCATAATGAATGAATGAATCATAATGAATGAATGAATCATAATGAATGAATGAATCATAATGAATGAATGAATCATAATGAATGAATGAATCATAATGAATGAATGAATCATAATGAATGAATGAATCATAATGAATGAATGAATCATAATGAATGAATGAATCATAATGAATGAATGAATCATAATGAATGAATGAATCATAATGAATGAATGAATCATAATGAATGAATGAATCATAATGAATGAATGAATCATAATGAATGAATGAATCATAATGAATGAATGAATCATAATGAATGAATGAATCATAATGAATGAATGAATCATAATGAATGAATGAATCATAATGAATGAATGAATCATAATGAATGAATGAATCATAATGAATGAATGAATCATAATGAATGAATGAATCATAATGAATGAATGAATCATAATGAATGAATGAATCATAATGAATGAATGAATCATAATGAATGAATGAATCATAATGAATGAATGAATCATAATGAATGAATGAATCATAATGAATGAATGAATCATAATGAATGAATGAATCATAATGAATGAATCATAATGAATGAATGAATCATAATGAATGAATGAATCATAATGAATGAATGAATGAATGAATGAATGAATGAATGAATGAATGAATGAATGAATGAATGAATGAATGAATGAATGAATGAATGAATGAATGAATGAATGAATGAATGAATGAATGAATGAATGAATGAATGAATGAATGAATGAATGAATGAATGAATGAATGAATGAATGAATGAATGAATGAATGAATGAATGAATGAATGAATGAATGAATGAATGAATGAATGAATGAATGAATGAATGAATGAATGAATGAATGAATGAATGAATGAATGAATTAATTAATTAATTAATTAATAATTAATTAATTAATTAATTAATTAATTAATTAATTATAATGAATGAATAAATCATAATGAATGAATGAATGAATGAATGAATGAATGAATGAATGAATGAATGAATGAATGAATGAATGAATGAATGAATGAATGAATGAATGAATGAATGAATGAATGAATGAATGAATGAATGAATGAATGAATGAATGAATGAATGAATGAATGAATGAATGAATGAATGAATGAATGAATGAATGAATGAATGAATGAATGAATGAATGAATGAATGAATGAATGAATGAATGAATGAATGAATGAATGAATGAATGAATGAATGAATGAATGAATGAATGAATGAATGAATGAATGAATGAATGAATGAATGAATGAATGAATGAATGAATGAATGAATGAATGAAATGAATGAATGAATGAATGAATGAATGAATGAATGAATGAATGAATGAATGAATGAATGAATGAATGAATGAATGAATGAATGAATGAATGAATGAATGAATGAATGAATGACTGAATGAATGAATGAATTAATTAATTAATTATAATGAATGAATAAATCATAATGAATGAATGAATGAATGAATGAATGACTGAATGAATGAATGAATTAATTAATTAATTATAATGAATGAATAAATCATAATGAATGAATGAATGAAATGAATGAATGAATGAATGAATGAATGAATGAATGAATGAATGAATGAATGAATGAATGAATGAATGAATGAATGAATGAATGAATGAATGAATGAATGAATGAATGAATGAATGAATGAATGAATGAATGAATGAATGAATGAATGAATGAATGAATGAATGAATGAATGAATGAATGAATGAATGAATGAATGAATGAATGAATGAATGAATGAATGAATGAATGAATGAATGAATGAATGAATGAAATGAATGAATGAATGAATGAATGAATGAATGAATGAATGAATGAATGAATGAATGAATGAATGAATGAATGAATGAATGAATGAATGAATGAATGAATGAATGAATGAATGAATGAATGAATGAATGAATGAATGAATGAATGAATGAATGAATGAATGAATGAATGAATGAATGAATGAATGAATGAATGAATGAATGAATGAATGAATGAATGAATGAATGAATGAATGAATGAATGAATGAATGAATGAATGAATGAA
Organism: Calliphora vicina; assembly: GCF_958450345.1. Classification (NCBI taxonomy): domain Eukaryota; kingdom Metazoa; phylum Arthropoda; class Insecta; order Diptera; family Calliphoridae; genus Calliphora; species Calliphora vicina. Next base: position 4,684,115 of record NC_088785.1, on the reverse strand, counting down.
TGAATGAATGAATGAATGAATCAATGATAATCAATGATAATGAATGATAATGAATGAATGAATGAATGAATGAATGAATGAATGAATGAATGAATGAATGAATGAATGAATGAATGAATGAATGAATGAATGAATGAATGAATGAATGAATGAATGAATGAATGAATGAATGAATGAATGAATGAATGAATGAATGAATGAATGAATGAATGAATGAATGAATGAATGAATGAATGAATGAATGAATGAATGAATGAATGAATGAATGAATGAATGAATGAATGAATGAATGAATGAATGAATGAATGAATGAATGAATGAATGAATGAATGAATGAATGAATGAATGAATGAATGAATGAATGAATGAATGAATGAATGAATGAATGAATGAATGAATGAATGAATGAATGAATGAATGAATGAATGAATGAATGAATGAATGAATGAATGAATGAATGAATGAATGAATGAATGAATGAATGAATGAATGAATGAATGAATGAATGAATGAATGAATGAATGAATGAATGAATGAATGAATGAATGAATGAATGAATGAATGAATGAATGAATGAATGAATGAATGAATGAATGAATGAATGAATCATAATGAATGAACGAATCATAATGAATGAATGAATCATAATGAATGAATGAATCATAATGAATGAATGAATGAATGAATGAATGAATGAATGAATGAATGAATGAATGAATGAATGAATGAATGAATGAATGAATGAATGAATGAATGAATGAATGAATGAATGAATGAATGAATGAATGAATGAATGAATGAATGAATGAATGAATGAATGAATGATGAATGAATGAATGAATGAATGAATGAATGAATGAATGAATGAATGAATGAATGAATGAATGAATGAATGAATGAATGAATGAATGAATGAATGAATGAATGAATGATGAATGAATGAATGAATGAATGAATGAATGAATGAATGATGAATGAATGAATGAATGAATGAATGAATGAATGAATGAATGAATGAATGAATGAATGAATGAATGAATGAATGAATGAATGAATGAATGAATGAATGAATGAATGAATTAATGAATTAATGAATTAATGAATTAATGAATGAATGAATGAATGAATGAATGAATGAATGAATGAATGAATGAATGAATGAATGAATGAATGAATGAATGAATGAATGAATGAATGAATGAATGAATGAATGAATGAATGAATGAATGAATGAATGAATGAATGAATGAATGAATGAATGAATGAATGAATGAATGAATGAATGAATGAATGAATGAATGAATGAATGAATGAATGAATGAATGAATGAATGAATGAATGAATGAATGAATGAATGAATGAATGAATGAATAAATGAATGAATGAATGAATGAATGAATGAATGAATGAATGAATGAATGAATGAATGTATGAATTAATTAATTAATGAATCATAATGAATGAATGAATGAATCATAATGAATGAATGAATAATCATAATGGATGAATGAATGAATGAATGAATGAATGAATGAATGAATGAATGAATGAATGAATGAATGAATGAATGAATGAATGAATGAATGAATGAATGAATGAATGAATGAATGAATGAATGAATGAATGAATGAATGAATTAATGAATGAATCATAATGAATGAATCATAATGAATGAATCATAATGAATGAATCATAATGAATGAATCATAATGAATGAATCATAATGAATGAATCATAATGAATGAATCATAATGAATGAATGAATGAATGAATGAATGAATGAATGAATGAATGAATGAATGAATGAATGAATGAATGAATGAATGAATGAATGAATGAATGAATGAATGAATGAATGAATGAATGAATGAATGATGAATGAATGAATGAATGAATGAATGAATGAATGAATGAATGAATGAATGAATGAATGAATGAATGAATGAATGAATGAATGAATGAATGAATGAATGAATGAATGAATGAATGAATGAATGAATGAATGAATGAATGAATGAATGAATGAATAATGAATGAAATGAATGAATGAATGAATGAATGAATGAATGAATGAATGAATGAATGAATGAATGAATGAATGAATGAATGAATGAATGAATGAATGAATGAATGAATGAATGAATGAATGAATGAATGAATGAATGAATGAATGAATGAATGAATGAATGAATGAATGAATGAATGAATGAATGAATGAATGAATGAATGAATGAATGAATGAATGAATGAATGAATGAATGAATGAATGAATGAATGAATGAATGATGAATGAATGCATGAATGAATGAATGAATGAATGAATGAATGAATGAATGAATGAATGAATGAATGAATGAATGAATGAATGAATGAATGAATGAATGAATGAATGAATGAATGAATGAATGAATGAATGAATGAATCATAATGAATGAATGAATCATAATGAATGAATGAATCATATGAATGAATGAATCATAATGAATGAATGAATCATAATGAATGAATGAATCATAATGAATGATAATGAATGAATCATAATGAATGAATGAATCATAATGAATGAATGAATCATAATGAATGAATGAATCATAATGAATGAATGAATCATAATGAATGAATGAATCATAATGAATGAATGAATCAATAATGAATGAATGAATGAATCATAATGAATGAATGAATCATAATGAATGAATGAATCATAATGAATGAATGAATCATAATGAAGAATGAATGAATCATAATGAATGAAATGAATGAATCATATAATGAATGAATGAATCATAATGAATGAATGAATCATAATGAATGAATGAATCATAATGAATGAATGAATCATAATGAATGAATGAATCATAATGAATGAATGAATCATATAATGAATGAATGAATCATAATGAATGAATGATCATAATGAATGAATGAATCATAATGAATGAATGAATCATAATGAATGAATGAATCATAATGAATGAATGAATCATAATGAATGAATGAATCATAATGAATGAATGAATCATAATGAATGAATGAATCATAATGAATGAATGAATCATAATGAATGAATGAATCATAATGAATGAATGAATCATAATGAATGAATGAATCATAATGAATGAATGAATCATAATGAATGAATGAATCATAATGAATGAATGAATCATAATGAATGAATGAATCATAATGAATGAATGAATCATAATGAATGAATGAATCATATGAATGAATCATAATGAATGAATGAATCATAATGAATGAATGAATCATAATGAATGAATGAATCATAATGAATGAATGAATCATAATGAATGAATGAATCATAATGAATGAATGAATCATAATGAATGAATGAATCATAATGAATGAATGAATGAATGAATGAATGAATGAATGAATGAATGAATGAATGAATGAATGAATGAATGAATGAATGAATGAATGAATGAATGAATGAATGAATGAATGAATGAATGAATGAATGAATGAATGAATGAAATGAATGATAATGAATGATAATGAATGATAATGAATGATAATGAATGATAATGAATGATAATGAATGATAATGAATGATAATGAATGATAATGAATGATAATGAATGATAATGAATGATAATGAATGATAATGAATGATAATGAATGATAATGAATGATAATGAATGATAATGAATGATAATGAATGATAATGAATGATAATGAATGATAATGAATGATAATGAATGATAATGAATGATAATGAATGATAATGAATGATAATGAATGATAATGAATGATAATGAATGATAATGAATGATAATGAATGATAATGAATGATAATGAATGATAATGAATGATAATGAATGATAATGAATGATAATGAATGATAATGAATGATAATGAATGATAATGAATGATAATGAATGATAATGAATGATAATGAATGATAATGAATGATAATGAATGATAATGAATGATAATGAATGATAATGAATGATAATGAATGATAATGAATGATAATGAATGATAATGAATGATAATGAATGATAATGAATGATAATGAA
>NC_088785.1:4672194-4677372 GCF_958450345.1 Calliphora vicina | reverse complement strand
ATGAATGAATGATAATGAATGAATGAATGATAATGAATGAATGATAATGAATGAATGATAATGAATGAATGATAATGAATGAATGATAATGAATGAATGATAATGAATGAATGATAATGAATGAATGATAATGAATGAATGATAATGAATGAATGATAATGAATGAATGATAATGAATGAATGATAATGAATGAATGATAATGAATGAATGATAATGAATGAATGATAATGAATGAATGAATGAATGAATGAATGAATGAATGAATGAATGAATGAATGAATGAATGAATGAATGAATGAATGAATGAATGAATGAATGAATGAATGAATGAATGAATGAATGAATGAATGAATGAATGAATGAATGAATGAATGAATGAATGAATGAATGAATGAATGAATGAATGAATGAATGAATGAATGAATGAATGAATGAATGAATGAATGAATGAATGAATGAATGAATGAATGAATGAATGAATGAATGAATGAATGAATGAATGAATGAATGAATGAATGAATGAATGAATGAATGAATGAATGAATGAATGAATGAATGAATGAATGAATGAATGAATGAATGAATGAATGAATGAATGAATGAATGAATGAATGAATGAATGAATGAATGAATGAATGAATGAATGAATGAATGAATGAATGAATGAATGAATGAATGAATGAATGAATGAATGAATGAATGAATGAATGAATGAATGAATGAATGAATGAATGAATGAATGAATGAATGAATGAATGAATGAATGAATGAATGAATGAATGAATGAATGAATGAATGAATGAATGAATGAATGAATGAATGAATGAATGAATGAATGAATGAATGAATGAATGAATGAATGAATGAATGAATGAATGAATGAATGAATGAATGAATGATAATGAATGAATGATAATGAATGAATGATAATGAATGAATGATAATGAATGAATGATAATGAATGAATGATAATGAATGAATGATAATGAATGAATGATAATGAATGAATGATAATGAATGAATGATAATGAATGAATGATAATGAATGAATGATAATGAATGAATGATAATGAATGAATGATAATGAATGAATGATAATGAATGAATGATAATGAATGAATGATAATGAATGAATGAATGAAATGAATGAATGATAATGAATGAATGATAATGAATGAATGATAATGAATGAATGATAATGAATGAATGATAATGAATGAATGATAATGAATGAATGATAATGAATGAATGATAATGAATGAATGATAATGAATGAATGATAATGAATGAATGATAATGAATGAATGATAATGAATGAATGATAATGAATGAATGATAATGAATGAATGATAATGAATGAATGATAATGAATGAATGATAATGAATGAATGATAATGAATGAATGATAATGAATGAATGATAATGAATGAATGATAATGAATGAATGATAATGAATGAATGATAATGAATGAATGATAATGAATGAATGATAATGAATGAATGATAATGAATGAATGATAATGAATGAATGATAATGAATGAATGATAATGAATGAATGATAATGAATGAATGATAATGAATGAATGATAATGAATGAATGATAATGAATGAATGATAATGAATGAATGAATGAATGAATGAATGAATGAATGAATGAATGAATGAATGAATGAATGAATGAATGAATGAATGAATGAATGAATGAATGAATGAATGAATGAATGAATGAATGAATGAATGAATGAATGAATGAATGAATGAATGAATGAATGAATGAATGAATGAATGAATGAATGAATGAATGAATGAATGAATGAATGAATGAATGAATGAATGAATGAATGAATGAATGAATGAATGAATGAATGAATGAATGAATGAATGAATGAATGAATGAATGAATGAATGAATGAATGAATGAATGAATGAATGAATGAATGAATGAATGAATGAATGAATGAATGAATGAATGAATGAATGAATGAATGAATGAATGAATGAATGAATGAATGAATGAATGAATGAATGAATGAATGAATGAATGAATGAATGAATGAATGAATGAATGAATGAATGAATGAATGAATGAATGAATGAATGAATGAATGAATGAATGAATGAATGAATGAATGAATGAATGAATGAATGAATGAATGAATGAATGAATGAATGAATGAATGAATGAATGAATGAATGAATGAATGAATGAATGAATGAATGAATGAATGAATGAATGAATGAATGAATGAATGAATGAATGAATGAATGAATGAATGAATGAATGAATGAATGAATGAATGAATGAATGAATGAATGAATGAATGAATGAATGAATGAATGAATGAATGAATGAATGAATGAATGAATGAATGAATGAATGAATGAATGAATGAATGAATGAATGAATGAATGAATGAATGAATGAATGAATGAATGAATGAATGAATGAATGAATGAATGAATGAATGAATGAATGAATGAATGAATGAATGAATGAATGAATGAATGAATGAATGAATGAATGATAATGAATGAATGATAATGAATGAATGAATGAATGAATGATAATGAATGAATGAATGATAATGAATGAATGAATGATAATGAATGAATGATAATGAATGAATGAATGAATGATAATGAATGAATGATAATGAATGAATGATAATGAATGAATGATAATGAATGAATGATAATGAATGAATGATAATGAATGAATGATAATGAATGAATGATAATGAATGAATGATAATGAATGAATGATAATGAATGAATGATAATGAATGAATGATAATGAATGAATGATAATGAATGAATGATAATGAATGAATGATAATGAATGAATGATAATGAATGAATGATAATGAATGAATGATAATGAATGAATGATAATGAATGAATGATAATGAATGAATGATAATGAATGAATGATAAAGAATGAATGATAATGAATGAATGATAATGAATGAATGATAATGAATGAATGATAATGAATGAATGATAATGAATGAATGATAATGAATGAATGATAATGAATGAATGATAATGAATGAATGATAATGAATGAATGATAATGAATGAATGATAATGAATGAATGATAATGAATGAATGATAATGAAGCATGATAATGAATGAATGATAATGAATGAATGATAATGAATGAATGAATGAATGAATGAATGAATGAATGAATGAATGAATGAATGAATGAATGAATGAATGAATGAATGAATGAATGAATGAATGAATGAATGAATGAATGAATGAATGAATGAATGAATGAATGAATGAATGAATGAATGAATGAATGAATGAATGAATGAATGAATGAATGAATGAATGAATGAATGAATGAATGAATGAATGAATGAATGAATGAATGAATGAATGAATGAATGAATGAATGAATGAATGAATGAATGAATGAATGAATGAATGAATGAATGAATGAATGAATGAATGAATGAATGAATGAATGAATGAATGAATGAATGAATGAATGAATGAATGAATGAATGAATGAATGAATGAATGAATGAATGAATGAATGAATGAATGAATGAATGAATGAATGAATGAATGAATGAATGAATGAATGAATGAATGAATGAATGAATGAATGAATGAATGAATGAATGAATGAATGAATGAATGAATGAATGAATGAATGAATGAATGAATGAATGAATGAATGAATGAATGAATGAATGAATGAATGAATGAATGAATGAATGAATGAATGAATGAATGAATGAATGAATGAATGAATGAATGAATGAATGAATGAATGAATGAATGAATGAATGAATGAATGAATGAATGAATGAATGAATGAATGAATGAATGAATGAATGAATGAATGAATGAATGAATGAATGAATGAATGAATGAATGAATGAATGAATGAATGAATGAATGAATGAATGAATGAATGAATGAATGAATGAATGAATGAATGAATGAATGAATGAATGAATGAATGAATGAATGAATGAATGAATGAATGAATGAATGAATGAATGAATGAATGAATGAATGAATGAATGAATGAATGAATGAATGAATGAATGAATGAATGAATGAATGAATGAATGAATTAATGAATGAATGAATGAATGAATGAATGAATGAATGAATGAATGAATGAATGAATGAATGAATGAATGAATGAATGAATGAATGAATGAATGAATGATAATGAATGAATGAATGAATGAATGAATGAATGAATGAATGAATGATAATGAATGAATGAATGAATGAATGAATGAATGATAATGAATGAATGATAATGAATGAATGATAATGAATGAATGATAATGAATGAATGATAATGAATGAATGATAATGAATGAATGATAATGAATGAATGATAATGAATGAATGATAATGAATGAATGATAATGAATGAATGATAATGAATGAATGATAATGAATGAATGATAATGAATGAATGATAATGAATGAATGATAATGAATGAATGATAATGAATGAATGATAATGAATGAATGATAAGGAATGAATGATAATGAATGAATGATAATGAATGAATGATAATGAATGAATGATAATGAATGAATGATAATGTATGCATGATAATGAATGAATGATAATGAATGAATGATAATGAATGAATGAATGAATGAATGAATGAATGAATGAATGAATGAATGAATGAATGAATGAATGAATGAATGAATGAATGAATGAATGAATGAATGAATGAATGAATGAATGAATGAATGAATGAATGAATGAATGAATGAATGAATGAATGAATGAATGAATGAATGAATGAATGAATGAATGAATGAATGAATGATAATGAATGAATGATAATGAATGAATGATAATGAATGAATGATAATGAATGAATGATAATGAATGAATGATAATGAATGAATGATAATGAATGAATGATAATGAATGAATGATAATGAATGAATGATAATGAATGAATGATAATGAATGAATGATAATGAATGAATGATAATGAATGAATGATAATGAATGAATGATAATGAATGAATGATAATGAATGAATGATAATGAATGAATGATAATGAATGAATGATAATGAATGAATGATAATGAATGAATGATAATGAATGAATGATAATGAATGAATGATAATGAATGAATGATAATGAATGAATGATAATGAATGAATGATA
>NC_088785.1:3952194-4029694 GCF_958450345.1 Calliphora vicina | reverse complement strand
TGTGGGTTGGAGAAACTTGAAGAACTAACATTAGTAAATGCTATCGGGCGAAGCCGGGCGGTCAACTAGTTTTAAATAAAAACAGTAATAGATATTTTTAAATTTTCTATGTTTTTTTTGTATTTTAATTACTAACAACTACTTACATATTTAAACTAAAAACGGTACTTCATTAAATTTTCATAAAGTCTGCAAAAAAATTCAATTGCAACAAATTTATTAAAAAAATATTAGGAAACTACCTAAAATAAGGTAAAATACTATTTACTAATTAATACTCAAAACGTATACGTTATTTTGTTTAAGAAAATCGTGCACTTGATGAATTTTATAACTTGGTTATTTTTGATAGTTGTTTGGCATTTTAGGTGACGATATGTACATGCATTTTATTTTGCGTGGAAAAGTTGTACAAATACATATACATACTATATATATAAATATTTATGTATGTAATATAGTAAGATGCGGTCACCAGAAAAATTAAATTTTTAATTTTCAATACTAACTCTGTTAATCCTTCAATTTACTTCTAACTCATATCATGAGCAATGTTTATGAATCTTGAGGTGTGCATGTCGGATTAATATAAAAGTCCACCTTCAAAAATTTCTGAATGTTTACCATTCCTACGGTAAACTGCAACTGCTATTGAAAATTTAAGACTTTTGGCGCAATTTACAATATTAATTTCTGATATTATTTTAGTATATGAATTTGTTTCTGAAAAAGTAGCGAATTATTATGTTTTAGATTTTGTTAAAACGATAATTCTATATAGATAACGATAACACGATTCATTGTTCCTCTTCTAAATGCATTCGAAGTTAATTTCCAGCTGGACCGTCAACCATTTGTGAAGCGAAAATTAGATTGACATACCGGGCGTATGAGGAATAATAATTATAATAAGGAGTAGTATATGTATTTGTTTTTTAAGGAAATATTTGTAACATCCAGCAAAAAATACCAGAATATACATATTTATGTATGTATGTTTGTTAATATAATATATATTTTTATTTTATTATTGATTATATGGCGGAATAAAAATTAATTTATGAATAAAACATAAGTATTTGATTTTTGTATAAATGTATATATTTACATTGTAAATTTATTACTTAACAACTCAATTCAATTCGTACATGACCAACATTTGAATTAATTACTCTGTTTAATGAGATTTTTGTTGTTGGACGCAACAAAATTTATGCTAAATTTATTATACAGCAATATTATTTTACATGCCTCTTATTACTTGCACCTATTAATGATAATGATTACTTTACGTTTTAATTTCATTACATACAGTGTCTCACAAATCTATTTTCCTTAAGCATTTTTAGGATATAATTGGGGACCACTTCCAAAAACACAAATTAAATTTTCATAATTATCTGAAATATAACGATGTCGAATTAAAATTTTAGAGAGATCGGTAATATTTATCCACAAATGTTACAACTAGATTATGTGATTATCGGTGCATATCTGACCATAGTTCCCATATAAGGTCCACTTCCGAAAATCACTTAAACACTCATAAATAGCTCTATCATGTTAAAATTATACATAAATAATACCATATAAGGGCTACCTCCGTAAAACACATTAAACTATAAAGAAACTATATTGAACCAAAATAATACACATATCAGTAATTTCTATCTAAAAATAATATTACTAGACTTTGTGAATATCGGTCCATAACTGGTCACAGCTCCCTTTTTTATTTTTTTTTATTTCTTTACCCTTTTTATACCCTTCACCTTCGTGAGAAGAGTACATATAAGTTTGTCATTCCGTTTGTAATTTCCACAATATAATTTTCCGACCCTATAAAGTATATATATTCTGGATCCTTATAGATAGAGGAGTCGATTAAGCCATGTCCGTCTGTTTGTTGAAATCAATTTTCTGAAGACCCCAGATATCTTCTGTCAGACATGCTTTCGACAAGTTTCCCATTCAAAATCAGCAAAATCGGTCCACAAATGGCTGAGATAAGAGGAAAAAACCAGGACAACATCGATTTTTTACCTATATCTGGATTACTAAGGCATTAATATGTATAGACAATTTGGATATCTAAATATATATATTTTAAAGAGCTTTGCAACGACGTATATAAGACCATAGTAAGTTAGACCTACAATGGGTCAAAATCGAAAAAAATATTTTTTAACCCGAAATTTTTTTTTTCATGAAAAAAAAATTTTTTAAATTTAAAAAAAAAATTTTGAAAAATATTTAAAATAACAATTCGAAAATTTTGTTTTCCTAAAAATATTTAAAATTTGTATGTCATACGTTATAATAGGAATAAAGGACAAACTCTATTGAATATAGTAAGAATCTGTAGTTATTTCAATTATAAATTGCTGAATTAGATAACATTTTTGCATGACAGAAAAGCCAGTTCACAATCATTTTATTTAAACCGCAAAAAAATCAGGTTTCTATCATTAATTAACACTCTAAGTAAAATTTATACCTAAAATATAAGGATGATATGGTTTCTTATGGAGATTAACAATAAGAATGTGCCAGAGTTGAGAAACTTTAATCCCCCCTCAAATGGAATTCAGATGTAAACTTTCAAAACGCCGATACACGTGACTGTTTTTTTTTTGTCTCCTCTATCAAAATTTATTGGTCGGACCTTGTAATTTTGGAAAAAATTGATTTTGTTGAATAGTGTTATTTATTATTTTTGATAAAAAATATTCTTTGAAAGATTTTCTTGGTTTTTTTCCGGATTCCTTTTTTTAGGAATGTTTAATTTTATGTTACATACATATATTCTCCCATCTGTTAATTTTGTGACATATTAAAAAATGTATAAAAATTAACGTATGTATGTAAAAATTAAAGATATGTATTACTAAAATTGGGTAAAAATCCATTTAACCCATTTCGCTCCGAGATAAAATGTTTATTTATTTAAAAAAAAAAAACTTTTTTAGGATAATTATGATGGTTTACAAATTGGAATTCTAACTGATGTATTAAACACATTGAAGACAGCAGGCTACTGACTACAATCTGTCTAAATAATAAAAAATGTAAATCAAATTACTAGTGATTAAAAAATATATTTTTTTTATTTTATTAAGAGCAGTTTCAAATAACCATATTTTACATACATACATTATTATCACATTTCTGTTTTTACTCAAAATAATTGTTTAAATCTTAATTACTTTGGAATTTTATACGGTTATTTTTAATTAAAGTAAAAACAAAAAAAATTCAAATGGCACACCTTATTATAAATGCATTTCTACAAGAAACAGCTGTTTATATTTTTTGTAGCTGTAGTCTTTAAAATAATTTTGTAGCTGCCACTCGACTACAACTGTAGCCATCGGCATTTGTAGTCGTGTAGCCAGCAGTCTTCAATGTGTTTAATGCATGAGTCTGTAAATTGAAATACAAACATCGTAAATCATTATTAAAACATTTGGCATTTTAGCAAGTGCTTGACATGAAATAATCCACAATTTGCTAGCAAATGTATGTACAGTGCCGGTCAAACTAATAGCACCACAGGACCTTCAAGCAATTAACATTTGAAATATTTTATTTCTATAGGAATTTTAATTAAATCGAATATACAATCGTTACTTAATATCTATTTCTTCTATGAGTAGAGTTTTCTTTAAGAAATACTCACCTTTCAATCAATTAAGTATAATGGTATTTCAAAAAAAAATACCCAGATTTTATTATAATTTGAGTAAAATTTAAAAAATTATGATTTCTGAACAAACTCAGAATAAAATTATTTATAGATATTTCGAAATATGTAATATTGAAAACATTGCGTTCAATTAAAAATAACACGCTTGGCCCACCGTTTCGATAATCTGACTTTTATGTCCTCTATGGTGGTCACTAGTGGACTAGTGTTGCAGTTATTCGCTGATCATTACGAGAACACAATTTAAATCCTCGTAAAGTTTCTGCAATAACAATATGACATCCTCTGTTAATGGTAAAGCTTAATGACGTGGCACAGTATGCGATATCCCTAAATAGAATTTTATTAAAAAAAAGGAAACCAAAAACGAAAATAAAAGACAGCAATATTTTACTTTTATTAATAACGTGTTAAGAACTTTATTTTACCTAGTGATGCCAAGTGTTGGGAATTTTCCCTTTTTGTAGGGATTTTTTTTCCAAAATTTCGCATGTAGGGTTAAAGTGAAAGATTTCTTACTTTTGTCGAATTGTAGGTAGTTTTTGCAATGGCAATTTAAAACTATATATTTTCCAATTAAAAAATATAAAATTTGTTTAAACTCGAAAAAATCTGGTATAATATGAAGTAAATAATAATATGATATTTTTAATATCATCACCGCTTTTAAACTATATAGTGATTCCTCTTTTTACGGTATTTGACATTTCCCTAAAAAGCTAGCTGCACTGATAATTTTTAACAAATACTAGAGTAGTTTCTACAATAAATTTTCTTGTTTGGTTTTGTTAATTTTTTTACATACGTACAAAATTTTTAAGTAATAAATAACATTAAAACATAACTAATTTCAGAAAAAATTGCCGATTCAAGTTGGTTGAGAGAAGAGAAGCTATTGGGATTAGGGTTTTTAATTTCCCGACCTTTTTTGATTCCCGGGAATCGGGAACTTTTTTTCTATATTCCCGGATACCCGGCTATTCCCGAAATATATAATGATACTGTAAATTTGGAATATTATAGCCAAATTTCATATAAAAACTTAGTGTTATAATTATTAAATATCAGAACTTCGAATTAATTAATAAAATTTGAGCTTAATTCACTAAAATCTTAATCTGTAATTAAAGAATATCAGCCTTTCATTCCATAAATCCATTCCCAATATTTAATTTTTTAGATTCATTCCAAAGCCTTTGTTTAAACTGAATTAAATTTAAAGTTAATTAATAACAGAATTCATTCATGATTAAATTTTTGTTAAATCAAATCATTTACAAAATTAATTGATAAAATTGTCTTAAGCCTTTTTGTACTAGATTTGAATTGAAGAAAAAAATTTAATCTATTAATAAATTTATGAAGCTATTTTGTTATGGATTTGAAGAAGAAATTTAAAGGAATTAGAATGATTCAATAAAAAATAAATTCTATAAATAATGAATTCATTTTTTAAATTTTCATACGAAAAACCTCAAAAAAATAATAATAGTAAGCGGTATATTATTGCAGAGATATAGGCAAAAAAAAACTGTTCACTGTTTTTTGGTGAAAAAATTGAGTTCTTACTTGTTTTCTATGTATTTTCGTCCGTTTTTAATTCCCGGGATTCCCGACTAAAAATCCCGGGAATCGGGTAGTGAAAAATTGGCAAAATTCCCGGGATATTTGTACCGGGAATTCCCGGAATAAAAACCCTAATTGGGATGGCTGGAGCCGGTCAAAGATGACGAATTTAAATGCAGATGCAAGGCTGGTGGCAAAATATTAAACTGCGGTAAAAAAAAGTAAACATGATAATACCCATATGCACAAAAAAAATCTTTCAAAAACAAAAACCCAAACAATGGATTAATTTTTTGACAAACAAGTCCCGGAAAAAACCAATGTGTGGCCAAATTCGAAATCCGCTTAAGCCTTAGCAGTTCGAATTTGAAAAAAGTAGTGTAGGGAAAATAAAAGTTACATGATTCATACATCAATATATCGGGTATTCTTCCGGCTCGGTTGCTATTTAAAATCGACAAAATCAGCCCATAAATGGCTCAGATATTAGGAAAAAACCGGGAAAACCCCGATTTTTGGCCTACTTTTTTATCTTTATCTGGATAACTAAGTCATTAATACAGACAATAGTCCATTGCAACGATGTATATAAGACTATATAATGTCTTTTTTAATAACTTACTTTTTAAGTAGTAAAGTCTAAAAAAACAAAATAAACAAACAAAACAAAAAAAACTGTTACTTTTTTTCAATTTGCCCATTTTTTTTATTGCATGTTTATTTTTAGAAAAACAGAAAATATTACTGTGTGAAAACCATTATTTGACGCACAATAAAATAACTAAGCAGTGGTGTAGTGAGTACAACAACAGACTAGCAAACGGATGGTTGGTGGTTCGACTCGTGGCTGCGATTTATTTTTTTATTATTTCTTGTTTGCAAATACAAAATTCTATAAATAACTCTACTAACAAATCAACTTATTTCCGGCCAAAATATAAAGGATTACTTTTGGGACATCGCGAACAAAAATAATGACTTCTTACAGTAGAAAAGTAAGTAGTCGAATCGTAAAATTCCCCTTATTTTTCGGCTTATTTGTAAGTAAAGTTTTTGCTGGGATATACCCTTCTCACGAAGGTGAAGGGTATTTTTAAAAAAATTAAAAAACAATTTGGAAAAAAAATTTTAAAAAACAATAAAAATATTTTTAAGTATAATTTGGTGAAGAGTATATAAGATTCGGCACAGCCGAATATAGCTTGTTTTGTGTTTATTTTAAGCTACATATATCTATATTGGTGCTATATATTTGACTGATGAATTTCATAGGTATTTATATATTATGTAGGTAGGTACCTAGTTTATCTTTAAAATTTGCATATAATTTTCAAAATTTTTTTTTAATGTTTAAAAGTTTAGTGAATTAATATAAATTTATACAAAAACAAAACAAAGAGTATGTAATATTATTTTATAACAATATAAATGTTGTGGCGCTATTAGTTTGAACGCAGCTGTATGTAGTAGTATATGGAGACTTCTAGCTATAGTTATATCTACAAGTTGAACAACATGACATAATATTATAAATATATACATATATACACATATACATACATATATTTACGAGTATATTAAAACAAAAAATAAAACAAACGGGCCTTTGATCTTGCCGACATTTAGCAAAAATGAAAGAAGCCGCCTGTCGCATATAATACAATAACAACACAACTACCACCACCACCACCTCCATCATCACCACTACTACTGCAACAACAACAACAACAACAAGAAAATAGCAGTAGCAAACAGCGTTGTCAACTTTTTAATTTCAAAAGCACTGAACTAATAACTAATGAAAAAACGCGACTTTTTCGCAAAAAAGCACCAAAACACAATATTACTTTTTTTTTAAAGATAAATTGTATTTCAAAGTATAATTTTTAATTGAATGTCCAAAAAATACCCAACAGTATTCCCAGCAGTTAGGACTCTTTAAATTATACCAGATCATTTGATACGTATTTGATATTTGTGATGCATTAAGAAGTCAATTGGTTACTTTATACATCCCAAATAATATATCACAAAGCAATTGTCACTTAAGTGTCTCTAAGTAATCTGTAGTGTAGTCACTTTAAACTTAAATTGTGTCTCTAAGTTATTCAAAAAGAACATGTGCATGTCCTAAGCAGAGGGTCATGCTTAGGACATGCACGTGTTAAAATAACTCACCCTAAATGATAGGTAAAATCACTAGTTCAGGACAGTATTCTAGAACTGCTATGAAATTACTGTGAAGAGTGGTAACTGTGTATTTGAAGCTTTCGATAACGAAATCTCTTAAAAAAAAAACTCTAAACTTTTTTGAAGCAAATTGTTTTGCAATGATATTTTTCAAATCCTGATAGAGAAATGAAGAACTTAATGCCAGTTTCTCGAAGTGTGCTATTTCTATAACAAATTCGACAAACTACTTTTTGCTCAGAAAATAAATTATATTTTTATTAAATACTTGGATATAACAAGATGTGCATTATCAATAAAATAAGCACAAATATGCACTAACAAATCGATGCCATTTAACGATTTAACGATTCGGATATATAATTAGTCTACATTGTATATGGACATTCGAGAAAAACATGCATTTGCATATAAATCCGCCCCCTAATAATTACACATATGTGTAATCCATGTGTAGTTTCTGGGAGCAAAAACAGATAGGGTCACACATGGCAAATATTTGACGAAAAAGACGTAACCGCTTTTATTTATTGTCAAAAACTTTTTTTTAATTAAGACAGTTCAAAACAAATATTTAGTTTTATTTTATTTGATGCTGTTTGATCTCACAAAACACTTGTAAGAGCAAACACGTCAAACAAATTTGTGCTAAAAAAAATGGTTACGCTTTTTTGAGTAAATATTTGCCATGTGTGACCGTACCTTTACAAGCATAGCTAAATAAGAGCGGAAAGCGTTTTCTAGTTGTCAAAAATGATCATGCCCATACAATCTGCATGCAGCATACGCGGCGGCAATGCTTTGCAATTGGAAAATCCGATTTTGACAGATGGTTTAATTGTGAAAAAAACACATTCATACAAAAGGAGAAACAAATTTTTCAAACTTTAATATTTAGTTTAGCTCTTGTCAAGGTATGACATTTCAGCGTTAAAGCAAAGCAGAAAAAAACGTTCCACCTTCCGCTCTTAAATATTTAGGTAGGTCTGTTACTCGTAAAATTAAAGTTTTTATTAAAAAAAAAGTTAGAATTATATCCAAAATTTATTAAAATTTACTTTATGGTGGTGTACGGTATAACAAGATTGAATGGCAGTGAGAGGATTCTATTTAAATCACATTAATTTATAATTCAAGGTAAGTTTATAATTAAGTGTTATGTTAAGTAATGCCTTTTTTACAATTATTTACAAACAAACAACATTTTGTTAGATTAAACATATTTTGATCGTCACACAGTGGTTTAGAAACGTTTTTTTTTTTTTTGGAAATAATTCGGTATCTCGGGAACTATGTATTGGAAATATGGTCACATGGTTGGAGCTGAGGAGTTTTCGAGATGATTTACAGTTGTTCAGCTTCCTACGTGTAATCGTAGCCAGTGCGTGGCCCCTCAAAGTGGCTCACCTCTCACAGTTTTTAAAAAAAATCGCCAAAAATCCATTTATGATCCGAATGAGCTGAAATTTAAAATAGTCCTTGAGAAAATACGCTTACATATGTAGGCTATCACTTTTAGTTGAAGAGATATTTAGGTTTAATTATTTCGAAAATTGACGAATATTTGACTTTCTCATAATGAAATTCATAGAACAAGAATCGCGATGCGCCTTTGTACATGTTTTCGGCCCCCAACAATTTGATACACCCTAATATATACCTATATATATACATATATGTATATATTGTTTAATATGATTCACTTTTCCACTATTTTAATATTTTTCTTAATTCTTTCAGCCACGCTTTTTTGTTTGTGTATAAGTTTAAAATCAAAACAATTGCATTTTTACTTTAATCAATGATCGAAAAATCGAATATTTTTGACTAAATTGTCTGACCAAACGAACGAAATACAAAGTAACACTGAATTCGATTAACAATAAACACTCTGTGCTTTTTTTTTTTAATTGAATGCGTGACAATCTCTTAAAAAACTGATTTTTACAATATTTTCAAATTAATATACATATTTATCTAACAAGAGCACCATGACGGCAAAGTTTTTCAAAATAAAATAAACGATGACTTCGAAAAATATAATAGATGCCAATAAACTATGTTTTAAACGCTATAGAAAAGGTGGTTAGTAAAGTGACCACTAAACCGCAAAGAGTTAAGAAAATAATCTTTCTATCAAATCATATACAGTTCGGACCATAACTGATTCCAGCCCCCATAGATGGCCAACACTACATATTGATGGTGGCTACAGCCGAATAAAATACTTTTACTTGTTTTCTGATAAATTTCATTGTTCTTTAAAAATTAAAAATTATATTTAGTTCCATCAAATACCTTTTATAATATCGGCCAAAGTTGTAGGTCGCATTCTATGGATATTTTTGTTCATATAACTAAAAAAAACAAATTATAAAATATATTTGAAAAGGAAATTAAAGGGCAGCAAAAATACACACATCTACTTAGTTACGTGCGTACGTACATACATGTGTACATTAGGGTGGCCCTTAACAAAAATTAACCAAATTATGTATTTTATATCTCATTAGAACGATAATTACGTACACATTTCTATTATTTTAAATTAAATTGCAAAATTTTTAAAATTTTTACTGAAAACATTTCATTTTTCCCCGCAGTTTTTTTCAGGATGATTTTTTTTACGAAACTGGGGGGTGAGAGTGAAAAGAATTTGCAAAAAAAATCCTGCAAATAGCTAAGAGCCACCCTAATGTACACATGTATTTAAGTACATCTGCATACCCAGCAAACATAAAAATTGTGTTTTCGTTTAGAGCAAATAGTGCCGCTAATTTGAAGCACTTGGGGTCAAAATTGACCAACATTTGTTTTCGGGTCATTATGCTGCCAAGGTTGCTTCCAATATAGTTGCAACCTAGAGTTAACTATAACTAGAAGTTTGATCAAAATCCTATAATAAATACAACAGCATATTAAATTATCTACAAATATTTCCCAAACTGCAGAAACCATGCGTTAACTTTAAAGGATATTGGTAAAATTTTCATATGCATCAGACCATGTATTTGAAAGAATTATAATTATGAAATGCCAGATCGAATTCGCTTACGAAACACTGCTTAGGTGTGTATTTTGCTAAGCTTTAGAAATATTTGATTTGAATTTAAATTTCAAATATTTTTTATTTGTGTTTGCTGGGCACATGCAGCAACACACACACTCAATTTTCAATACATTTAAATAACACAAACATCCAGCAACAAACAAACAACGAACGCACGCAATTGTAGAGGGTTGGTGAGGGGAGTCCCCCCCCACTACAATTGAATAGAAAATCTAAAGAAAAAATTCGTAACGTCGTCGTTTGAAAACGAAATTAAATACAGAATCTGGAAAAAAAAGCTCTTGCTTCACTTTTTCGTTATACAAATTTAAATATTTTCATACTATGTTGTAGGTACTACTAAATCTCTTAATCCATGAGGTTGATGATGATTGCAACCCTGAGAGTCGTTATTATTTTTTTTTTTGCTCCACCCCTTTCAATGCGGTGTTCGAATTTGACGCCATATTTTTACCCTGCCACTCATACTCGCGCACACAGACACGCCAGTGTTGCCATTATTGCAGATTCTTTATTGAAAATGCATTAGTTTTTAAAAATTATGCTAAATGTTTTGTTAGCATAATGAGTTTTATTAAAAAAAAAAATATTATAAAATAATTAAGGGTTCACGGTTGCTTGGTTAACGGATTATCTTATCTATATCTTCTATATATATAAAAATTAAATGGTCCATGTATGTAATGGCATCACTTGAGAACGGCTAGAGCGATTTGGCTGATTTTTTTTATTCGCTTCGAAATTTTCAGGAGATGGTTTGTAAAGGAAAACAAGTTTAAAAATTCCGTGAAAAACTCGGAAATTTTTTTTGAGTCCAGTCAGCAGAAATAAAAAAACCCTAAAGTATGCAGCACAAATTTATAATAACATGAGGTGTATGTGGGTTGGAGAAACATGAAGAACTAACATTAGTAAATAAATAGCTACCGGGCGAAGCCGGGCGGTCAACTAGTCTGGTTATAAAAGTTTCTTCCATCGTCTTCTGAAAATATATTCAGCAATATTTGGAATGGATGTTGGTGGTACGCCTAATAAAATTACCGCAAGAGTATTTTTAATGAAATTAACGGTGTATTTTCAATGGCCTACTACAATTCAAAGTATTTATTTTGCCGGAGATTCCGCATACAATTTTAATTTTCGTTTTAAATTAAAAATCAAATAAATTGGTTGAATTAAATTTATATTTTTCTCAAACACTAGAAATAAGAAGATAACCACATAAGTTATAAACATAGGTATGGGTTGTGCGAAGTTGGTTATATTTGTTGTTAAAATAACTAAATAACCACATAACACGATAACCAATCAACCGTGACCTACCTTAATTTTTTTTAAAATAAAAAAAAAAATTTAAATTAAAAAAAAAAATTTTAATTCAAACAAAAAAATTTTAATTTAAAAAACAAAATTTTAAAATAACAATTCGAAAAAAAAAATTTCCAAAAATGAAAAAACAACTTTGGAAAAAAAATTTGTTTTCGGCACAGCCGAATACGGTATACGGTATCGTACGAAGACAAAAACTCAAATACAAGTTAATATGGATATATTTTAAGTAAAAAAATCTTTTATTTTAATATTTATCAGAATATGTTAATTCTGTTCCTAAATTTCTTGTTCTAGTGGCGAGACACGTTAATGGTGTGTCTCTAAAATGTTTGAACCAATTTTTGTCCTTTATATCTCATTAGAACGACAGTTACGCACACAATTCGATTCGTTTAAATTAAATTGCAAAAGCTATGATCCTAATTTTTTACACAAGGTGTTTCAACAATACATAGAACACGTACTTGAATTCAAATAAATTTTTGACTTTTTTCTTTACGTCATCTATTTTCATTTTCAAAATCTAGTCGCCTTACTTTACAGCCAACAAAGACAATTAAAATTCAAATAAAGCTAATTCCCGTTTGAAAAGATTCTCTCCTTTTGATTCATATTAGATTTTTCGCTAAGAACTGGAGCGATATCAATATGGGCATTTCCATGAGAATGACATTTTTTGAAACCGAATATATGTATATTTTTTATTTATTTTTTTTAGTTTTTGTATATACATATGTATATATTTACATTATTTGGCTTTGGTGTCGTTTCGGCTGGTTGAACGGACGTTTGGATAATTGTTCATCGCAAGTAATGGTTCGGTGCAAAACTGATTTTCTTTTATAGCGTTCAAACATAATTTCGGACTTTTGCATGTCGTCTATCAAGGTCTCTCGGCTTCAATTCGTATGATACCAAATTTCCCTGCTTTTGGATGAATCCCGCAGCTGGCAAACGTTTTACTGCTTGAGTAGCTCCCAATGCTTCTGCAAGCTATTGTTGAGTTTGACAACAATCTTCATGGAGGAATGTCTTCAAACTTTTTTGGCTGGCCTGGGCGATCTTTGTCTTCCGTGTCAAAATCACCACTTCTGAAGCGAACAAACCGTCACTCACACAATGAGAATGATAGAACACACTCACCATAAGCTTTGGTGAGCAATCGGTGTGCTTCAGTGGCAATTTTTTTAGATTAAATTAGTAAGGCTAAACTTCCCGCATATGACGCATTATTGGCACAAAATTCGACATTTTCGAAGCAAAAAACGTTGTTGTTTACATTATAATATTCAATAACTAAGTAAGAATAAATGACAGATATGTACATACCAATATTGGGTGTATGACTTAAAAATGCTAAAGTTTTACAAAGTTTTTTATATGTTATTCGTATTAAAAAAAAATTATACAAATGTTCGTAACTTGAATGTTTAACACCTGTATGATTATACTTAAATTATATTCACTGTAATGCCTTGTTAAATTTTTATTTCGAATTTTCGGAATGCAAAATTGTATTAAGCTAAAGCTCAAAAAGAGTAAAATTTCAACATTCTTGAAAGATCAGATAAATATTCCAAAACATCTACCAGAATTATTATACACAAAATAACTACATATATGTTTACATAGGTCAGTTTCATGCTAAAAAAATTTCACATTCTAAGCCGTATTACCCAAAATTTAATGTAAAAAAAAAATCTTTTGTGAAAATTTTTTATTTAAAATTTTTGCTATTTTTTTTTACTTAATAAGGCATAATATTTAAAAAAATATATAACACTATTGCCTGAGTTAAGCGTCACTTTGGATGCGATTCAACCCACTGTGCGTCGTTCTCAATGAACGTGATTTATAAACCACTGTTCTTTTAAACATTGACCGTGATCACGGCTTGTATATGGGCAATTCCACGAGAAACAAAAATCCTTGAAACTTTTTTTCAAGATGATTTGAATATTAGAAAAAACTAAAATGTTACTATGTGAAAGAATGTAGAGCTTATTACAACCTTTTAAGGGCAAAAATAATAGTTTAAACTGACTATATTTAATTTCTTAATTTAATTGGTATGTTTTAGGCTAAGATTGCGGCGAAAACAAAGCTCCATATTAGCAAATTGTTTATAGAAACATAATATATATTTTCTATTTATATATTGTTTTACTATAAGAGAACAAAGTGTCAAGTAGGGTATGTCACATACGATATTAAATCTTAATTATTATAAAATCATCTATAGATAGTTTTTATTTAAATACTAGTTGATCGCACCGGCTTTGCCCGGTAGCTATTTACCAGAGACCGAAAATAACGGGTTCACTTTCATATCAATGGTAAATTCTCATTCGCAGCCATTTAAAAATAATTGTTTGTGATATATCACTGAGAGAGTGATTTATTCGAGAACATTTTAGGTTTGGCGTTAAGAGAAACAGAAAAGAAACAAACACATATATTCTGGATGAGTGATTTATAATTTATTTTTTTCGTAAAGGTCAGCTTGTGACTTTTATTTGCGAACATGAAAAATAAATATATAAAATTTATCCAAAGATTAATAACAATTTAAAAAAAAATTCTCATTTCATTTACTCAGACTTCATTACTTCATACTTATCATATTATTTCCATAATTTGTTAAAAATTACTAATAATATGTTATTGTATGTAAATAAAAGAGAAAGTAAAAGTTATTAAAAACAAGAACAAATGAATTGTTTATCTCACACCAAACCATTAAAAAACAACAAAAACAAATAAAGGTCATACCAAACCATTTAAATAAAAATCATTTTATAACTATTATTTTCAGTGATTTATTTTTATCACAAAAATATAAATTACAATTTGGGTTTTTTGGTATATGGACGAGTTATTTTCGATCTCAGCTATTTACTAATATTAGTTCTTCAAGTTTCTCCAACACACATGCAAATAAAATATCTAAATTTGTACAGCATACTTTGGGGAGCTTTTCTATTACAGTTGCCTGTAGCCCGTTTCTGTATTTCTCGAATCGAAAAACTTTCCGCATGAAACGATTGAATTGCAACAAAAACAGTGTAAAATAAAACAAAATATGTTTTTTCGCGCACAAGTGTTTCTGTATCTTGAGTTTGCGAGAATTATCTGTCATTTAAATAATTTTCCAGCAATTATTGGAAGGATGTGAGAAAAAGTGTTTCTGTAACAATATTTTGCGAAAAGTTTCTCACAAGAACTGTCAAAACAAGTTCTTTTCAAGTGCTTTTCTCACACCAATTTCAAATGTGAAATTGGTGTGAGAAAAGCAAAAATTTTAAAAAATATGGAACCCAAATCAGCCGAAAATGCAAGTAGCACAGAGTTTGAATAAAATAATTATATATACAAATATAAGTACACAAACATGTGTTTCTAAATTATTTTTTTAAATTCAGCTTAAATACTTTTTGTTTTATATTTAAATGATGACAATCAATAAAACACAATTGTTATATTTTGGCATTTTACATTTTTTTTAGCCTTTCACTGTTTTATTATAATTTCTTTCTTTCGTTGACGTTTGTCTTGCCTTTGACACTTAATTACTGGAAATATACCAGTAATAAGGGAAAAAATTTCGAGTATTACCCCATCTCCTGAAAATTTCGAATTGAATAAAAAACAAGTAAGAAAGTATGGTCGGTCAAGCCCGACCATATAATACCCTACACTAAGTAAAAGAGTAAAAACATTTTTCTTTAAAAATTTCAATAATTTATATTTTTGAGTGATTTTCGGAAGAGGGCCTTATATGGGAGCATTGACCAATTATGGACCGACCACCATGAAATTAGGTCGTGTGATTTATGTCTATATGAAAGTGTACTATGTTGAATTTTGTGAGTATACCAACATTTTTAAGCGATTTATGCACGTTAAAGTGATTTTCGGAAGTGGGTCTATATGGGAGCTATGACCAATTATGGACCGATCACCATAAAATTAAGTCGTGTAATTTATGTCTATATTAAAGTTAACTATGTTGAATTTTGTGTGTGTACCAACATTTTTAAGCGATTTATGCACGTTAAAGTGATTTTCGGAAGCGGGTCTATATGGGAGCTATGACTAATTATGGACCGATCGTAAAAAAATTTGGTGACATGAATTTTGTATATATAAAACTTATTTGGAGCGAAATTTGTGTAGATACATAGATAAATTAAACATTTATGACCGATAAAGTCCAATTTCGAGGGGACATTTGTATGGGGGCTAGGTGAAATAATGGACCGATTTCAGCCAGTTTCAATAGGCTTGGTCCTTGGGCCGAAAAAGTAATATGTACCAAATTTGATCGAAATATCTTCAAAATTGCGACCTGTACTCTGCGCACAAGGTTTACATGGACAGCCAGCCAGCCAACCAGACGGACGGACGGACGGACATCGTTTAATCGACTCATAAAGTGATTCTAAGTCGATCGGTATACTTTAAGGTGGGTGTTAGACTAATATTTTGGGCGTTACAAACATCTGCACAAACGCATAATACCCTCCCCACTATGGTGGTGTAGGGTATAAAAATCAGCCAAATCGCTCCAGCCGTTCTCACGTGATGCCATTACATACATGGACCATTTCATTTTTATATATACATATATGTATATAACACATTTATCTTAAAACTGATATATTTTATAGAATAAACCCCAAAAACATATATTTGTACCTGTAGAACATTTCAGCATTTTGTTTTCCACGTTTTAGCATATTTTAAAATTCTTTTTCTGGCAACACTGAGACACACACACACACATATTCAGACAAGCTCTTCTCTTCGTTTGGATACAAAAAATGCACACAGTATGAATAAAAAACAGAAACTAAAACACAAGCAACAATCTAACCAACCATCCTTACAACCTACTACCAACCACCCACCCACCTGCTTACCAGCCTTGCTGCCTTTCATATTTACCATTACCACCCCTGCAGCACCCCAGCAGCACCCCTTCCCTTGTTATCCAATCACAGGGAACTCAAACAATTGTTGTATTCAACACTGCCACCCACTCAAAGAACACAAAGTCCTCGTTACTTCCCCAGCCCACAAAGAAATTGTTGAGTTCCTTGTGTGCGTATGCGAATGTAGGAAAGTGTGTGTCTAGTGTTGGAAAAACAACCCTAAAGAGAAAAATCTAACCAAAGGCTTGCTTCATATTTATATACATAATGGCGTGCTTCTTTCTTTCATTCTATTTATTTTTTTTCTTTGCTTTTATTTTTGTTATTCTGAACATGAACAATATTTTCAGAGAACTTTTGAATTTACACAAATTTAAGAAACAAACAAAACAAAATCATTTCATAAACTAATTACCCAGTCTACAAACTTTAAGGCATTCAGATTAACAAAAATTTAAATTTCACATAAATAAGATTTTTTCCAATAATTAGAATATTTAATGCATTTTAGCTTCTAGAGTAATAATTCAAAATGCTTTTGGTTTCTAATGATATTGATATCGATATCTTCTTTAAAAATTTCTTTATTTCATGTTTTAAACCCTTAAAATTTTAATTTTATATACATTCATACGTTTCTTATTTTACCCTTCACCTTTCGGTTTCGGTTTGTTGGAGATTGGATTCGGTTCTAAAAAATAAAGATTTAAGTCGGAAATCGAAAAATTCACTGGTGTTTACTCACTTTTGAGGCTGTGTGTATATAAAACAATAGATTTTTCTTTAAATATTAAAAAAAAATTGAAAAAACAAAAAAAAAAATTTTAAAAAAAATATTAAAATAACAATTCGAAAAAAAAAATTCTAAATTTTTATTTTGAAGTACAATTTGGTGAAAGGCATATAAGATTCGGAATAGCCGAATATAGCACACCTACTTGTTTTTCTTTACTTTAAAGCATTTTGTCATTGTAAAACCAAAAAACAAAAAAAATCAAAACAAAACAAAAATCCCCCAAACGTCGAATGAGGAAACCATTTAATATCTCATTATAACTGTTTAAAATAGGAAATACGTTTCTTTTGTCAGGATGCCGTTTTTAATCATGACAAAATGCTCAGTCGTGTACATATATATGAATGAGTACAACTTTAGCATTTTTTGTTTTTAAGTTCTTGGCAAGGATTCAATTACAACCAGTAAGAAGGTACGCGCCGCCACCACGTTATTTGTGTATTGAAGTATATAATTATTATTATTTTTTTTGTTCCCGTTTGCTTTACAGCAATGCTTTGATCAACTTGGTTTTACATTCAAATCATTCATTAAATAAACGTTTATTTTAATATAAGTTACCATTTCTAATTTCTGTCAGTAATTTCTCGAATTTTCATTTGCGACTCCATAAATTATATTTTGTGGTTCCTCATACATATGTATAGATACATATGCTCTCACTTTTTGGCCTAAAACTTAAATTTACATAAAAAATAGTCTTCTTCGGAAGGCTCTGTCTGGACCTCGCACTAATACAAATTTTGAAATTGTTTTTCTTTTATAATATTTTCCAAAATTCTAACTTTCAGAAAAATATAAATACATTATTTATTTCTTATATTTTTAAATAATTTTTTTTTTTATAAATTTTTATAATATTCTGAATAGGTTTTACTTACAATTCACAACAGTAAGGAAATTGGGCACATTCGCCTAAATATGGTAAAAAAAATTAGTTTTTCTCGAAAATCGCAAAATTTAAATCGCAGGTCCGGATAAACTATAGAACGTATTGTCATACATTTTTCATATTTTTATTCCCTATTATGTTCTCAATAAATCTCAATGTGATGATCAAAAAATTCTAAAAATTTGTTTAATAACATTTTTAAATTGGAGTTTTTGCTCCATACAATCTTGGAGCACTCTAGTCTATAACCATTTTGGGTGATTTTGATCTTCAAATTTGTCAGCCAACGTTTTCTCAAAAATTATAGATTAGCACAGAAAAAGTTATGACTAAAATATTTTCAAACATATGCATGTTTGAAATCAAATTTGTATTTTATTATTTATTTTATTAGGTTTTATAAATATTTTAATTGGTTTTAAATTTTATGGTTACCAATGCTAACAACTTTTTTAATAATCAAAAACGTCTATTTGTTTTGAAAATCTTTTAACACAATGTACTTAAAATCAACTACGTTTTAATTTTGTGATACATTTTTATAATATTAAAAATAATAGTCAACAATTGTACGTAACAAAATATTTTCTTTACAAAAATTTTGTTTGGTTTTAACAAAATTTTGTATAGAATCAAACATTTTCTTAAATGATTGAAAATTTTTTTTGTTTACTTTGAAACAAAAACAAATTTATAGTGATTTTTGACAAACAGCTGTAAAATAAAAATAAATTATATACTTTGAAAAAAATATTTATGTACACAATTTTTAAGTTTTGGTCTTCATGAAATTCATGAACTAGGAGTTCAAGGGCTCAATAACTCCACACGTTTCATGATTGGTAAGTATGTATGAACTTAAAATTCTTTATTATATTATTGTTAAACTTTCCGGTATAATTGCAGACGTTGTTAGCTTCCTATGACAGAAATCTGGAGAATACGACATAAATGGTAAGACGATTGATTTTCAATTAAGATGAATGTGAAAACTGGTTTATCTTCCCACAGGTGAACAATATCCATATAACTTGGATTCCTGTTTGCTGGAACGTCCGTAAGTTTGGCAGAAACTATTTCATATTTTGTATGACAGTAATTTCTATAGAAAATATTGTGTATAACAGTATTTTTCTATAGAAAATGTTGTGTATAACAGTATTTTTCTAATGAAAATATTGTGTATAACAGTATTTTCTTTAGAAACTATTGTATATAACAGTATTTTTCCATAGAAATTATTTTGTATAACAGTATTTTCTATAAAAAATATTGTGTATAACTATATTTTATATAGAAATTATTGTTTATAACAGTATTTTATTTTCTTTAGAAACTATTGTGTATAACAGTATTTTCTTTAGAAAATATTGTGTATATCAGTAGTTTCTATAGAAAATATTGTTTATAAGAGTATATTGTTTATAGCGTATGTAATTTGTTATATTTAATTCAAATATTTATTGATTTTAAATTTAAATGTTATTAATATTTTAATTGATTTAATAATAATTATTGTTACAACTATTTGTTTGTATGGTTTTATTAAAAATATTGTTTGTATTCATGTGGATTTTCAAATAATATGTTTCATTAATAGTTAATATTTTAACCTTCGTTTTACCAAAGGTTTTTTATGTACATGGTTTACCAATACCCACCCGGGTGACACTACACTTCAATAAATATATGCGACGAACGAAATTTTAAAAAATTTAAAAAACCTTATAAAAAGTTTAAAATGGTTCTATTAAATTCTATAGAACTCTAGAATTTGTTCAGTGAGTACAAATTTCATTTAAATTGAAACAAAATTAAAAAAAATATTAAACCAATAAAATCGATGTGGTCACCCGGGTGGGTATTGGTAAAAAAAAATTTTCAATAAAATATTTACAAATTTTGTTGTTTGATTTTGTGATTTTTGTGATAGGTCCCATTTCAATAAAATATTCAATTGACTTTATGAATTTTGTAATTGGATTTGAATTTTTGTTTTTTCTGTGTACATACTTTTAAACACAAAATTTATTTTCCAAATCATTGAGCTATTGTTAAAAACAAACAATTTGCATGGCAATCGGAAATAAAATTAAATAATATTATTTATAAACATTCATAAAAGTGCACACAGCGCATATACAAAACAAACCTAAATAGAAAAAATAATACAAAAAAAAACACAATAACAACGAGAAGCAGAAGTAACAGAAGAATAAGAATAAGAAAAGCATATCCTTACAGTAGTCATTGCTTATTAAGTGTGGTTAGTTTGACACGCTTCGCCACCATTTCTAAATGGTTATTTAACTGGACATGTCGACAGTATATTATCGCCGCCCTAATAATGTTTGTGTAGTGTTTTTTGTTCGTTACAGTGACCACCACCCAATCATAAGTGTCATCACAAACACACATTTACAAATAACACAATCATCCATATAATGATTTTTATTTATTTTCATTCAACCTTTTATTATCAATTCAATTTATTATGGTTTGTTTAAGAGAACTTCCTTTTCTATTTCTAAATGTCATATAGTCAGTCTATGGATCAACAATACAAACAATACAAATAACAACAACAACAACATCATATACGGAAAAGGAAGAGAGATAGTGATTGTGTGTTTGTAGGATTAAGCATGTTTTGGTGGGTGGTCATTATTTAAGAATTTCCTCATCTTTTGCTATTGTTTTAGTACTTGCTTAGTACTCTGTTCAAAATTTCGTACAAAATGCTGTCAAACTACATATGAGATAAATTTAAATTTCCCTTGTATTACAAAATGTCCCTTTATCGGAAATTTTATTAAAACAGCATTTGTTAACCCTTTCGCGATTTTCAATTTTTAAACCTGTGGTTTTTTTCTTGATTAATCCATAATTTTTTAATTATTTGTAATTGTTCTATATGTAGGAACTAACATCAAATAAAAGAATAT
The DNA here is from genome assembly GCF_958450345.1 of Calliphora vicina. Classification (NCBI taxonomy): domain Eukaryota; kingdom Metazoa; phylum Arthropoda; class Insecta; order Diptera; family Calliphoridae; genus Calliphora; species Calliphora vicina. The sequence goes on along the minus strand of NC_088785.1, from coordinate 4,008,263 downwards.
TTATTTTGGGCAAAATAAGTAGGTAATAATGGACTTTGAAGTATCCTCTATATGCATCGGTATTTTTTGGAGAAAAAAGCGATTTTTCTAAAACACTTTTTTTTATATAATTTCGCAATAAAATTATTTTTTTTCCATGATATACATAAAAACATATTATTTTATGGAAAAAACCATAAAACAATATTTTTTAAATCATTATTATGTAATGATTTTTTAAAATCATCGTTTCGTATACAATTCAGTAACAAACATTACTTTATTTTTTGTATGGAATTCATTTGGCCATCATGAAATTGAAAGTGAAATTGAAAAAATTCTAGTAAATTTTGAAATCTCTGATTTTTCAGATATAGAAGAACTAGAAAAATAGATATTTTACTAGATTTAATAGAAACCTTTGTCAGGCAAGCAATTTTGCGGGAGGATAGCTATGAAGTTAATATTGAATATGAAGAAATAGAAGTTGTTGAAGATCTATCTTCGGAATATGTTGTCAAAAAATTGGATGACTTTCGATGGAAAAAATGTCCCTGGACTACACCAGAAGTAGGACTGAGCTGCAAGCGTCCAATCTTTTATGAAAAACTGTAGGTAAAATATTTCTGTACTATTTAAATTTAATTTAAGATTACTTGCAAAAAACCTTTATTATTATTATTATTATTTATTAATAGCAAATTAAATTTACATATCAATATAACAAGAAATTAGGAAACTGGCTACTGTGGCCTTCGTCCTAAGACCTTTAAAAATTTTAACTTGTTAACTAAAAATTTTTTAAATCAATACGAAAACCAAAATTTTTTTTTACATTGAAGAAAATTGTTACCATATGGCAACAATCTAAAAAAACACATTTCAAAAAAAAAATTTTTTTTTTTCTTTTTTTTAAAATTTGTGTTTCTTTGATCAAAACTATGTCATTATTATAAAAATTACATTTTTAAAACACTACCAGAAAGTTCATGTACAATTTCCAACAAAAATACAAATTTGGTAAAAATTTTGGAAATTTCCCTTGAATTCAGAATTTTTTAAAGGTTAATTTATATTCAAGTACTATTTCCAACAAAAAATTAAAATTTTAAATTTCCTCTGTATTACAAAATTTTATTAAAACCAGACTTTTTCAAGGTTAATGTATTTTCATACACAATTTTCATAAACAAATACAAATTTGGAATAACTTCGGAAATTTTTTTTATTTAAAAAATTTCCCCTTTTAAGGCAAATTTTATTTTATTATACAAAATAAAAATTTTGTATAATTTTGAAAATTTCCCGTTAAAGGAATTTAGTGAAAAAGTTGTCAGAAACTGATCAGAGAAAAAGTCATCAGAATCCAAAGAAAAAGTTGTCAGAATCTGCGAAGTTTTTCTAATGAAGAAGTCGTTAGGATCTGAAAAGTTTTCCTAAAGAAAAAGTCATCATGACGATACCAGATGTACATATTTCTCATGTTTTTCACAGTAGTACTAGGCTTTATACGACAATAGGAAAACCAATATTTGTACTTACTCATATGAGATAATGAAACGTGGGTGGGTCAAATTTTTTGCGACAAAGGCGCATCGCGATTCTTGTTATATGGGAAGTTCCAGGAAACTTTGTGGAAGAAACCATAGCTCAAAAATTAATTTCGAGCGCCCAGATTTTTCAAAGTAGGTAATGACATCTTTTATGATCTGTACTCAAGTAAAAAATGTGCCATTAATGTCCTAATAATTTACGGTCCACATCGTCATCATTATTATAGTGTGGTTGGCAGATACATAACACTAGCACTGCCAGTAGTATGTCAAGTCTTACATATGTATTGTCGTACATACATATGTAAGACTTGATATACTATATATTTACATATATTTTTAAGTATGTATGTATTAGGGTATTCATTCGAGTAATGATCGTTCGATTAATAGAATAATTTCTTACTAATAATTATTCAAACAATTTAAAAATTACCATTTTCGAATAACGAATAATTCGAACAATTTTATGTAAATGTAAAAATTTTTCATAATTCCAAATTAAAATTATTGACTTACAAAAATTGTTTCTGAAATTCCACATATAACTAAAGATAAAGGGAGTCTTTCGATCACTGTAGATGAGTGGTGCGATGGCTCCCTTCTATAAATATACATATAAATTTGTTTTTGTTTAATTTTGGACTTGAAGCAATGAAAATAAAAGGTACGGAATTAAATATTTGTTATTTAGTAGAAAGAAAGGCTAAATAATTTTAGAAGGGCGGCAATCGCAATTAATAATCAAAATATTAACTTAAGCCTAGTACTCTGTTCATATTTGCGAAAAATTATGGTTTTTTCATGCGAAAAATTTTACATGCTGTTTGACAGCTAGCTGTTGGTTTTAATTTCGTGCGAAAGAAGTGCTGCGTATGTTATTTTGTATGGAAAAATAAGGTTGCCAGATTTATTTCACATGTTTTCTACAATAAAAACAGAGTACTGCTTTTGCGAAATTATTTCGCATATATTTCATTCCAAATATTTTATATGTAGTTTGACAGTATTTCGCACGAAAATTTGAACAGAGTACCTAGCTTTAGATTAAAGTAGTGTTGAAATACGGTCGTCGAAAATGAAATTGAGGATGACATTTATAATGATTACGTTGAAGTATATATATAAAAGACGTTATTAGCCGAGTACGTAAGTGTTGCAAAATCTATATATATAAAAATGAAATGGTCCATGTATGTAATGGCATCACATGAGAACGGCTGGAGCGATTTGGCTGAATTTTTTTTATTCGATTCGAAATTTTCTCGAGATGGTGTGCAAAAATTCCGGGTAATACTCGGAAATTTTTTCATTGAGTCCAGTCAACTGTAATAAAAAAGCCCCCTAGATTATGCAGTACAAATTTAGATATTTTATTTGCAAATAAATGAGACCTGGCAGGTGTATGTGGGTTGGAGAAACTTGAAGAACTAACATTAGTAAATGCTACCGAGCGAAGCCGGGCGGTCAACTAGTATTTAATAAATCTAATGATAAACACAAAACATTGCAAACTAACAGTATCAAGACTTGAATTGTTAACTTTGACGTTATTTTTTGTTTTTCATTAACAATAAATCTTCATTCTTTACCATTTTAAAACAATTTAAATTATTCGATTAATTTTAAACGTGTAATCGAATTATTCGAAGAAGTTGAATTATCCGAACAAGAGAAAAATCGAATAATTTGAATACCCTAGTATGTATATAAAAATGTTCTACCTAAATAAACGCTTATTTTTACTTATTTTTTGTTTTGTAATATAGGGGATAATATGTTGATTCAAATTTAGCTGGGATTCCACGAATTCATTTTTGTATTTTTTTTCTTAGTTTTTTTTATTCAATTCTTTTAAAGACTCTTCTTCGTTCCCTTGCTTGTACATATGTATGTATGTATATACATACATATGTATGTATGTGTTTTCGATATATCAGTGTATTTATTCATTCGAGTTTTATTTTTTATTTCTGTTTTGAAATTTTTTTTTTTTGTTATTGCAACACGCTACTTGCTATATGTTGTTCCTTCAACTTTAACGTATACATTGTTTAAGTATGTGCGCGCGCATTATTATTAATACTTTATATTTCATCTATTTACATGTTGTACACTCAGACAAAAGGTTGCTTCAAATGATCCTTAAAGCAAGCACCTAAATTACACATTTTGTGACATTTTTTCATTATCACTATGTACCTACAACTGTTGTGTTATTTTCAATTCTAGGTGAAATAACTGAAATACTAAGGTGTTACACTAAAGGCGCTTTCATCTTTAAATTTTACAAAAACGCCAAAGTTTCTGTTAGCTGTCACAACGATAAATACGGTAATTGTAGGGCTTCAATGAAAATACAAAAATACATTTTTTTATTCGTCTGATTGTGAATTTCTTTTAGTGTACGTGTCATTTGTTGTTTTATTTTCTTCTTATAAACACATTTTTTAACCCTTTATATACACAGAGCACAGAACAAACTAAAGCCATGTACAGTTTAACGTTTAACTACAATATGTACCACAAAGATGTGTTTTCAACAGTCCGAATTTGGAAACATCCTTGTGACAACTCTTTTAGCCAGTCAGAAAATAAATCCGAATTTCCAAATGGAGTCCTAGTTAAATAAAATTCTATATGTTTTTGAATAGCAGTTTTAAATCTCTACTTGTTGTTTTTGCAACAAGTTTTCTATTTTATACATTTTAGATAAGTAATTTCCTATAATACACAAAGTATACAGGGGCGTCACCAGACAGAAAATAATCTAGTTTTATAATTGTCTCTTTCTTTATGAACTGCCCTTTTTTATTTTGTTTTGGTTTCTGGTTTCTGCGATTGTGATAAAAAAAATACAAATGCCCATAATCATAGTCAAAAATAAAGTATATTTTAAGAGAAATACAGCCGTCTTTACTTAAGAGTGGACTTTTAAATTCGACGGTAAATATAAAACTAGTTGAAACTGTTCTTAACTCATTTAACAACAGCATCAGCTGTTCTTCGCCAAGTAAAAAAGTTCGACAAAAAGTAAAAAAAAACATTTAAGTTACAAGATATTGTCAGAGATTTTTCAATTATTGAACAGTTATCAATAAGACGAGTACCAAAATATCCTAAATATGATATTAATTTTATCTTTTCCATTTTTCTACCGCAAACAACATTTCTTCTTCAGTTTTCCCGGTTTTTCTAAGTCAGCTGTTCAGCGTCAAATTCGAGACCTCTGTATACTCTGTGCTATAATATGAGAAGGGTATATATAAGTTTGTCATTCCGTTTGTAATTTCCACAATATAATTTTCCGACCCTATAAAGTATATATATTCTGGATCCTTATAGATAGCGGAGTCGATTAAGCCATGTCCGTATGTCTGTCTGTTGAAATCAATTTTCTGAAGACTCCAGATATCTTCGGGACCCAAATCTTCAATAATTCTGTCAGACATGCTTTCGAGAAGTTTCCTATTTAAAATCGAGAAAATCGGTCCACAAATGGCTGAGATATGAGGAAAAAAGCAGGACAACCTCGATTTTTGACTTATATCTGGATTACTAAGTCATTAATACAGACAATATGGATATCTAATGATAGATATTTCAAAGACCTTTGCAACGGCGTATATAAGACCATAGTAGGTTGGACCTACAATGGGTCAAAATCAGAGAAAATATTTTTTTTTTTTTTAAATTTTAATTAACAATTCAAAAAAAGGAATTTTCCAAAAAATAAAAAAACAACTTTGGAAAAAAATAATAAATTTTGTTTACTAAAAATATTTAAAATTTTTATTTTGAAGCATAATCTGGTGAAGGTATATAAGATTCGGCACAGCCGAATATTCTCTCTTACTTGTTTATTTTTAAATATGAAATTTTGATCAAAAGATAAATCATATAATATTTCTTTAGATTTAATTTCGATTAATATTTCTTGTTATGGCAAAGTCTTAGAAATCAGGAATTTTTGTTTAGAAGCAGAAGGATCTGATCAGTTGGCATCTAATATATTTTAATTAAATTTATGTTTATTGTGCACTTTGATAAAATAAAAATGCATCGGGTATAACATATTTACATAAATAAATCATTTACATATGAATGATTTATTTTGAAATAAAATTTTTTATTTAAATAATGTGTATAAGAAATATCTGTACTCAATATTTTATGAGCTTTCTGCATCTATTTTCGACGCACTGATAACAAATGTTGTTTTTCAGTGTCGCACTGAACATCAAAATATGGGAAATTCCACGAGTATGACTACCACGACTGAAAACCCAAAAACCCTTGAAACTTTTTTTCAAGATGATTTGAATACGGGAAAACACTAAAATATTACTATGTGTAAGTATTTACAGCTTATTACAACATTTTATTGGCAAAAATAATAGTTTAAACTGACTATATTTAATTTTTTAATTTAATTGACATGTTTTAGGCTAAAATTGCGGTTAAAACTAAGCTCCCAATTAGCATATAGTACGAAATTAATAAGACTCTGATTGTTTATTGAAACCGAATGTATATTTTCTATTAATTGTTTTAGTTTTTGTATACATATATTTACAGAATATATGTATATTGTTTTATAATAAGAGAAAAATCTGTCACATACGGTATGTCACGTACGATATTACATTTTATTTAAATATGACGGTTTGTAAAGGAAAAATATTTCGTTTAGTGTAAGAAATTAAAAGAAAACATAACGCCCCTCACGATTCGAAAATGTTCGCATATTTCTACATCTACCTCAAAATGACTTCCGTTTTATGTCACGTACGATATACCCTTATTTCGCTCGATATTTTGGACAACAATGTTTCGAAAGAACTCTTTATTATTTTAAAAATAGTACCCTCTGAATGGAACATAAAGACCAAATTATTTGTCAGATACCCTTATTTTTGCAAAATCTATTCCACTCTATAGGCGTACAAATATCACGTACGATGATGATATGGAATTGCCCATATGGAAAAATATAAACAAGAAACGATTCACGAATCTGTGTTCATTTGCTCAAAAAAAAATGTTTTAAAGAAAGTACCAAACATTTTACCTGGATCTGGCTCAATTGGCACTCGAGTTCCAAATAACAGCCTGTTAGTTAAATTTTGTATGACTTTTTCCTTTTTTTTTTGGTACTTTTTACTTTTTTATTTCTATGTTAATTGGTTTAAAAGATACGTAGGGTGCCGAAAAAGTTTCAAAATACATCTATATATTCTGAGAAGGGTATAAAATTACCAAATTAATATGCATGGTACCAATATCGAGCTCAATTATACCATATGTATCGTCACTGGTAAAAACAGGCAGGCATTCTAAATTGTTCGTATTATTTTTGCAACTTGATTTTAATTTCTTTTTTTTTCATCTTCATATTTTTTTTTTGTTTTTTTTTTATGTGTATACGAACGAACGAACGTTGTGATGCTGTTTGTAGAGCTCAGTTTCTGAAATAAAATGTTTTCTGTTGTTAGTGATGTTGATGTTGCTGCTGTTGTTGCTGATATTCCTGGTATTTGCCATAACGTAGTTAAACGAACAGTTTGTCTTTAATTTATAATTTTCGAGCAACGCAGGAAGGCGTTTTTGCTCGTTAGCATTGATGATGTTGACGCTTCATTGTCATCATATGATTTTTGCAATCGTCGGTTGCTGTTGCTGCTGCTGCAGTTGGTGCCCATAATGATAAAGCGCGACTTGGTTGTGTGCTTGATGTAGATTTTTTTTCAATTCCTTTTGTTGTACATTGAAACATTTTTGTTTCAAAATTGGTTGGTACCTTAAGTTTGTCGTATCATATACATATACTCTTTATCCTGGTTACGGAGGAGAGGGTTTTTGTTTCTTGAGAATAAAAAAAAAACTGATATGTAAAAGTCTGGGTGTCGAACCTGACATATAAGGTATCAAATTAAAAAACCCAGCTTAATTAACAATCAAAAACATTCTCAAATTGTCAATTTTATTTAAATTCAAATACATATTTATAAATCTCACAAAATATTGACATATTACAGCAAACATGTTTAAATATTAATGGCTAGGTTTTTTAATACTACCTTCCATAGATATCCATTATAGTAACAGAATAACTAGAGTTTCCAAAAAACCGACAAAATTCAAAACCACGGTTTCTGTTTTAAAGAATTGAAAAGCTATCGGTTAGGTTAGGTTATTTTCTGTTTTGGTCTTGGTTCTTCAATATTATCATTGGCTTTTTAAACCACTACACAATTTTGATGTATTGTGGTTCCAGTAGTACAAATATAGTCCAAATTTTAAATTCTATGGAGAAGTTTTTTTTTCTAAAATTGTGAATTTTTGTAGATGTTTCTCCACATAATTTATGATATCTAATTTTGTTCATATTACATGTGGCTTTTCGATAATGCAATAAATCTGAACAATTCCTGCCGATTTGCTATTTTCACGTAAAAAATATATTTTTTACTCAATTTGTTATTATAACTCCGAAACTACTCAGCCGATTAAAACGCAATAGATATGTAAAAATCGAAAGAAGATTATTACCTACTCAATTTTATGTATATCAAACAAAAAAGTAAAATTTTGTAAAAATGAGCGAATTCACTTAATTGTGAATAAATTCGAAAAGAATCAATCGATTTTTATGATCGATATATCATTTTGTTGCTATTATATTTGGGTTTGCGATAAAGTAATAAACCTAAACAAGTTCTGCCGTTTACGATTTTTCATTTTTTTTTAAACACAAAAATTTGCTATTTTCACGTAAAAAATATATTTTTTGCATTAATTTGTTAATATAACTCCGAAACTACTGAGCCGATTAAAACGCAATATATAAACAGATTAAGGTAAATTGGAACTTTTTTAAGTTTATTTCAATAATATCGGACTAACCCTTTTTGAGTTATTATAAATTATGTGGTGAAACATCTACAAAAATTCGCAATTTAAGAAAAACAAAATTTTTTTTTAAAAATCTATCCATAGGATTCAAAAATTTTACCATTTTTGTACTTTGGTAACCATGACGCATTAAATCTAGTGAAGACTATTTTTGCTGTTGACCTGTGTTATTAGTATTTTTCGTTCTTCGAATGGTATTTTTTGAAATTTCTGAAATAATGAACCTATAAGCAGAAAATTCAACAAAAAAAGGGACTCACAATTTTATAAGGATGGTTTATTATGTTATGGTTTTAGTGAATGCGAATTCAAAGGGGTACTATTTCTTGATTACAATGGTACTTTTTGAATATTTTATAGTAATAAACCTAAAAATTAGGCACACATGATTCTGAATGAGTTAGAATTAACATATGGTAACTTTAGTGGCACCTTTTTTTTGCATTTTCAGTAATAATGTAACCAGAAATATGAAATTTACCATTCGTGATGCTGAGTGGAAATACAAAATGTGTACACACATTAGTCGAGCCATGTTTTAAAATAAACCACTCGCTTCAACTGGCGGTTTTCGGGGGCGTTTCGTAGTGCTGTCCTTGGTAATACAGTTACAATGAAGAATATTCAAAATTTCGGATTTTGTCCCGTTTGAGTGGTATTCCATAATTTGGTCTACGACGGGACACTCTATAATACATGCATGTATACAAACACACATTTCTACATACATAGTCAATTGGCTCAACATTATTAATACAAAAAATATTTATTTTCAGTTCTTTTATTTATATAAATACCAGAACTTAATCGGTATTTCGTTCAAATTCAAATATGCATATTTACATGCGTGAGTCGTCCTTTTTTCTTTATTTACAAATAAATAAATAAATAAATGCTTCTGCTGCTGCATGCATATGAAAGTATATATGTGGCAATATACACGTACCCTGCAGCTTTAATGGCAATTGCATATCGATCGTTAATGAAATAGTTTTTGTATTTTTGAGGTTTTTTGTTATTTTGTGATCACTAAAAATGTAACACATTATGAGGGTATGACTAAACTTTAATAAATTATACAAAATATGTTGGCAACATTTTGTGTCTGAAAACAAAACGCCATTTTTGTTTTCAGACGAACTACACGTAGAAAAAGGTATAAACTATAAGGTACAATTTTGGTTTAAAATGTACATAAACATAATAAAACAAATAAAATACAATTAATTTTTGTCGAGTGTTAAATGGAAGCAACTAGGAATATTTAATACGAGTTATTTTATATTTTAAAATTAGTTGACCGCAACGGCTACGCCTAATGTTAGTTCTTCAAGTTTCTCCAACCCGCATACTCATGGCTATTCTTATTAACTTGTAAATAAAATATCAAAATTTGTACTGCATACTTTAGGGAGCTTTTTTATTACAATTGACTGGACTCAAAAAAAATAAAATTCCGAATTTTAGCCGGAATTTTTTAATTTTTTTCTTTACAAACCATCTCCTGAAAATTTGGAATCGAATAAATAAAAATCAGCCAAATCGCTCCAACCGTTCTCACGTGATGACATTACATACATGGATATTTGTAACCCCCTGTCTTTACTTGATAAATATTTATCATAACAATAAATAACGTTTATTGTCAAGACAAAGTTGTCTGAGCAAAACCACTAACAATTTTGTCATAAGGAAGCATTAATACTAATAAATCGAGACTGTACCTAATAATTTTTTACCATGACAACCATTTTGACGTTTAACATGATAAAAATATATCAATTATAGACATGGGATAAACCATTAACAGTCTGATTGCGGTACATTTGACACCTGATGATTTGACATAAATTGAACTGAATTGGTAGTTCACGTAGGTCGTTCCAAATCAAAAAAAAAGAAGTGATTAAACAAGGTGACCTAACTAATTCTTTTTGGAACTATGAACTAAAATGAGCGGTCATTGAATTGAACTATAAAGCACAGGGTTAGTAACCAGTGATAGTTTTTAGTAGCTATTATATTCGCCAACGCCAACTTAGTTCCAATAGATGCAGGGTATGTACAAAGTATTTATATGCCTACATACTACATATGTATGTGTGTATGCATGTATGATTGCATTTTGCGCCTGTGTCTTGAATGTAGTTTCGCAAAAGTGTTAATGATAGTGTTTTGCTTTTCTACCATTGCACGACTGCGCCTTACTACTGCAGCCAGAGTTGCCATTTAATGTGAATTTCAAAAAACAAAGCCCTATTTTAAAATGTATCAATCCATTCAACACTAGTTCGTAAATTATAGTTAGCTGGCATTATTTTTGTTCTTCTTTTTGCTGCTTTTTGCCATACAATGCAACATGTACAATAGTAGAGAATATGTTGGTTGGTAAGGTATGTTCGTTCATCTTCTGCGAATCAAATCATTGTAATAATTGTTTTACGTGGCATTGCTTGTGAGTCAGTCCGTCAGTACATGATGATAAACATTCAGTAATTGCATTACAGCTACACTTTAGCACATCGGGAAGTCTTTACATTAACTACATTCATGTATGAAATGTTTAAATGTGCATAAATACATACTTTTTTGTAAGTAAATATTTAAAATACTTCACTATTAATGAGTTCAGATTTGCACTTAGACTAGGGCGAAAAATGTAACCAATGCCAGTAAAACTTCAGATCCAAAACGCCCGGCCACTTACTTTGCACTTTTTTTTATATAAAAACTCAAAATTATTAATAATTTTGTATTTAGAAAATTTATAAAACAATAAATAGCAAATAATAAATTAAAAAATGTATAAAAAATCACGGTGACCATTTCAATTGACCACCATTCTTAACTTCACGTCAAAACAATATCAATATAAACAAGTAAGAGAGCTATATTCGGCTGTGCCGAATCTTAAATACCTTTCAGCAAATTATACTTCAAAATAAAAATTTTAAATATTTTTATGTAAACAAAATTTTTTTTTCCAAGCTTGTTTTTTTTCATTTTTTGGAAAAAAAAAATTTTGAAATTGTGAAAAAAATTCGGGTTAAAAAATATTTTTCCCGATTTTGACCCATTGTAGGGTTCAACTTACTATGGTCTTATATACGTCGCACGGTGGCTCATATCTCAATTTCATCGGCCAAAAGTCCAACTTTTTTTAACTCCGATTTCAAAAATTTTAATGCCGTTCAATAGTAAACACATTCAGACTAAGGTAAGCAAAAAATTATATAAAAATATTGTCAATTGTGTGCGTGGCATGCTGTTAAAGTCAAATGTTAAAAAAAATGTTGGTATAAACACAAAATTCAATACAAATAACTTCCATATAGACATAAATCACACGAGTGTAGGGTATTATATGGTCGAGCTTGGCCGAACATATTTCCTTACTTGTTTTTATCTGTACCGCAATTCTGTAACTTTTTAACGACAAAATTTAGTCGTTAAGTATTCAAAATTCGTTAGTTAACAATATTTATCGTTAAGAGATATTCCGAATTAAATGTTACCGATTATTTTCGTTAAAAATAGTCGGTAGATAACGACATGTGTCGGTAGGTTAACGACAAATAAAATGTTATAAAAAACTTATATAAATGTTAAAAATCGTTTTTAAGACCGTATTCTAAGAAGGAAATTCATCGGAATTTGTCGATTGTCCTTATAACAACACATACATATCTAAATTCTGAATGATCACTTGTGGTGGCATAGACATATGCATTACAATGGTTTACTTTTTATTTAAAAAAAACTCTTGTTCTTCTGTTTTCAGTAGATTTCGCGAACATATTTGGGGGAGTTGGTTTTTGATTTTTATATATAAATGCGATTATTTATTCACACGACTAAGAATTTATCTGCAAACACGAAAAAATAGAGAACATTTTATTAAATAATTAATTTTAAAAATATTGACATTTATATTTTTAACTATATTCGTCGTTAAAATGTATTACCGAGAGAAATCGTTAACCTCAAATAGTGAATATTAAATTCGTTAAAGCAACCGAAATTTTTCGTTACTTAACGACATCGGTAGGAAAGTATAAAAAGTTACAGAATTGCGGTACTGCTTACAACTTTTCATAATAAATGCTTTTCATAATAAATGCTTTAAAAAGAAAAAAGTTCAACTTTAACCTTAAATTGCTCAACAACTGCTGAATCGATTTTAATGAAATTAAAACTGGAGAAAAATTCAAGAAGTTATCTGTCCATTGGTTCAAAAGTTACAATGTATTGGCAGATGAAAAACGATAATGAGCCACTGTGCGTCGTTGCAAAGGTCTCTGAAATATCTATCATTAGCTATCCATATTGTCTATATTAGTGACTTAGGGCCATTTTTTAGATCGTATTTAAATGTGAATTATTTTTAAGTTCTATTTAAATACGAACATGAGTTTCTCAGTGTTTTTTAAATGATACTTAAATGGCCAACGTTGGCCATTTATGGACTGATTTTGCTGATTTTAAATGGGAAACTTCTCGAAAGCATGCCTGATAGAATTATTAAAGATTTGGATACCGAAGATATCTGGGGTATTCAGAAAATTGATTTCAACAGACAGACATACGGATAGACAGACAGACACACATACGGACATGGCTTAATCGACTCCGCTATCTAAAAGAATCCAGAATATATATACTTTATAGGGTCGGGAAATTATATTGTGGAAATTTCACGAAGGTGAAGGGTATAATAATTTTAAAAATAAATAAAGGGGTAAATTATAATATTAAATTCTTTTAGATTTTATACTAAAATAAATTCATTTTAGATCGATATTGTACAAATGCTCAAAATTCGTACATGTCAGCTTTTAGAGTAATCGATTCCCTCAATCTAGAGTTAAGTTTACGGACTGCACAAATATATTTTTATCCTAAGCAGGGCAAGGATTTCTATGCAAATGCATGTTTGTAGTCAATAACTCAAAATCACTTTTGACAATTTGTCTTTCCGAATCAAAGAATTTGCAACAAAATGGCACCGATTTGTTGTTGCATATTTTGTTATAAATCCATATTTAGCATATTTTTCTTTTAAATGCATATATTTGTCAATAGTCTAAAGGTATTTTATTCAAAACTTATTCATGTTACATGTTTTGCACATAGTTTACATCGAGTCGCCGAAGAAATTAGATCTCAATTTGAATATATAGATTTATAAATTTCGAATGAAAAAAATCGAGAGATTCCTCTTTCACCTCCACCAGCAATTACTAGATGGGGAACCTGGTTAGATGCGGCTGACTGCTATTGAAAATATTTCGATGAAATTAAAAATATAATGGAAAAATTTTATAATAGCGACGCTCACTCAATTAAAAAAATTAAAGATATTTTAAAAAAGATTAATATTAAAAGACAATTGGCATTTCTGTGCTCAAATTACACCTTTCTTTCGCTGAATGCACAAGTAAAATTAATTGATGATGCTGCCAATAAAATTAATAATGTTAACGGAGAAATTTCTAACCAAATTAAAACAAAACTAAATACTGGATTTCATATAATAAAAATATTTTTTGACATATTAGATAGCAATTTTAATGAAGAAAATCAAATTTAAAATGAATATTCTCCAATTGAACTGGTTTCATGTAAATATGCACCTTTAACTTCTGTTGACGTTGAGCGTACATTTTCAATGTATAAAAGCTTTTTTCGTCCGAACAGACAAAGTTTTCTTTTTTTTAAATTTAAAAAAAAAATTTATTTGTTTATACAAATGGAAATCTAAAAAATTAAGTAATGTATAATATGAAAACAAATAACGGACTGATTTTGTATACCCTTTAACTTCGTGCGAAGGGTATATATAAGTTTGTCATTCCGTTTATAATTTCCACAATATAAATTTCCGACCTTATAAAGTATATGTATTCTGGATCGTTATAGATAGCGTAGTCGATTAAGCCATGTCCGTCTGTCTGTCTGTCTGTTGAAATCAATTTTGTCAGATATGCTTTCGAGAAGTTTAGTATTTAAAATCAGCAAAATCGGTTCACAAATGGCCAGGACAACCTCGATTTTTGACCTATATCTGGATTACTAAGTCATTAATAAAGACAATATGGATATACATACATATATTGATAGATATTGCAAAGACCTTTGCAACGACGTATATAAGACCATAGTAAGTTGGACCGACAATGGGTCAAAATCGGAAAAATATTTTTAACCCGATTTTTTTTTTTCACCAAAAACAAAAAAAATTAAAAAAAAAAAATTTAAATAACAATTCGAAAAAATTTTTTCCCAAAAAATTAAAAAAAACAACTGGGAAAAAAATAAATTTTGTTTACCTAAAAATATTTAAAATTTGTATTTTGAAGTATAATTTGGTGAAGGGTATATAAGATTCGGAACAGCCGAATATAACTCTCTTACTTGTTTAATATAAATATTGTATAATTTAACAAATACCCTTATATGTACCAACATACATGAATTTTCTTGTTTTTACTTTGAAAAAATACATATTTAAAACCTTTTTTGTTCATTTATATGTACACTGTGACCTGAAATTTATATTTTTCTTGTATTAATATATTTGAAATAAAAGACTTGTTTTTATTGCATATTTTTTGTAATTTTTAGTGCATATTTCCTCTCTTTACTATGTGCATATTATAAGCGCATATTTTTAATTTTTTAGTGCATGAAAATCTTTGCCTTGATCATAAGAAATGCTGAAATTAATCGTTGTCGTTAATAATACTGATGATGTATTTTTATTTAAAAGTGCAATTGTAGTTTCTAAAATCTTTACTTTCTTACTTTGGAATTGGATAAAAGAGTTCAAACGCGAATTTTGTAAAATATGTATATTTCTTTACATATGTTTTCTTTTTATTATTTCCCGTCAACTTACTGCTAACTATGGTTTAAATACTTAATTATAGACATATAAAACAAATTTTTAACACATAAAACATATTTCACCAGATACTCCTTTATTGCTAATTATAGTTTATTAAAACACAAACAAAATTAAAAACAAATTTGAAGGAATCTATACACACAAACCTTCAACGTTTAAAATGCATACAACTGAACGAGCAAGTGTCACAATGAATTCCACTCTATAATTTAAAGTTCAGAGTATAAATTGTCAAAATAAGCATTTAAAATGGGGGTCAGACGGCATGTAATGCTTGTGTTTTGTTACATTTTTCCATATGTAAACATATATATACCGTGTAATTCATATGAAACTTTGTGTATGTAAAATACATGTGTATTACTTGTGACATTTTTGGCAACTAAAGGGGGGTCAGGCGGCATGTATTTCTTATGTTTTGTGCCATGTATTGGGACATTTTTCCATATGTAAACATATACATACCGTGTGATCCATATGCAACTTTGTGTATGTAAAATACATGTGTATTACTTGTGACATTTTTGGCAATTAAAGGGGGGTCAGACGGCATGTATTTCTTATGTTTTGTGCCATGTATTGGGACATTATACATACCGTGTGATCCATATGAAACTTTGTATATGTAAAATACATGTGTATTACTCGTGACATTTTTGGCAATTAGAGCATGTTCTATTTTCGTGTGTATAACAGTGTTGTATTTTGAAATACAACACTGCGTGAAAGCAAAATAAAAAAACTAAACAAAAAAGAGTTAGGAAAAATCATAACAAAATAAATTTCATTGCATTAAATCAGTGGTGGCCAACGAGAGAGTGCTTAAAATGCATATGTAGCAGTTTTCTGTGCGTTTTGATATGGATTCTCCCACTTGTTATATTGAAACAAAATTTTAAAATTTGGATTACAATAAGACTAGATATATATTCTATAAAAAAGTTACACATTTCTGAGACTTGCGCAACTAAATTGCCTAGTGTGAAAGGGGTCAATGAAAAGTGTACTTTTTTATAGAATATATATCTAGTCTTATTGTAATCCAAATTTTAAAATTTTGTTTCAATATTACAAGTGGGAAATTCGATTTGAATCCAAATTACCAGAGATATTACGGTTCCAAAGGGTTCCTCAATCAATCATCGGAAACCCTTTCCACTTCAAAAATATCGCGATTTGAAAATTTGTCAAAATTGTCTAAAATTATATACACGTAACTGCATATAATATTGATAATACTCAAAGTCCAACATAATTTTTGATTCAATTTTAAATGCAAAGATACTGTCCTTAAAATTGCGTAAATCTAATTTTAAAAGGTGTAATATAAAAAATTTCGGTGTAATGTAAAAAATATCAAAGATCGCAGTGTTAAAAATTCAGGAAAAAACATGGAATATCATGCGGCAAAAGCAACATGTCGTCAATTATATTTGATATATCTAAAACTTTGATAAGTTATCCCACGATAAAAGGGATTGTTTTAAATTTTGTTGTAAAGTGATTCGTCTCCGAAATCATATCATTGCTCTAAGTACGTAATATAATTTTTTTAAAATTTATTTGCTTCTAATTGTTAAGGTTTTGTTTTTAAAATAGTTACAACTTTGCTTCCATATTATAACCGATTTTTCGATTGCTCGCTAGGTACTAATCACTGTAAGGAAAAAAAAATACAACTGACTATACATTTGCAATCACAATTGTATAACTGTACAAATTTTTTCTGTACAAAATATTAATTAATAAAAAATGTAATTGATGAAAAAAAAATTTTGCAAAATGAAAGAAATTATTTTTTAACTGGACAAATTATGTTTTAGCTGGAAACTGGACAAGACACAAAAAACTGGACAATCCAGGCCGTCTGGCAACCCCAGTCCCAATACAATCTTTTTTTAGGAATCTTTTAGAAAACATCAGAAACAAGTTTTGAATAAAGCCTTCAGGAGAGAATTGAAAATCTTATTCAAAAATAATTTTAATTTTTCTCAAAGTAAGTTGAAAATTGCGAATAATTTCAGCACTATTGAAAAAAAAAATATCGTGACAAACAAATAATCGTCTTCAGCTAACCTTTAATATTAGGGGGTGACCGGCTCAACTTTATTTTTTGTATACCACTGTATTTAATTTATTTTATGGGTTAACGTTTTGACAATCAACATAAAGGGGTGAGTAGGTATCTGATAACATCAGATGCCCAGCATGACAAAAAAAGGCTTAAAAGGTTTTGGTTTTCATTTACTTGTTGTAACTAAGTATGTGTGTACCGCATTAAAAGGTATTCAAAAATAACAAGGTGAAACAACAAATAAAAATATCAATACCGGCAATATTACAAAACTACAAATACATATTATTGTATTTTAGAACTTATTACATGAAACTGACACCAAGAGTAGGATTTTTCTTTGAAATAGAAGATTTTAAAAGTAACAAAACCTAAAGCAACACGATAACGTATACAATTATTATTTCTTCATTAAATAGATGATCCTGAGTGTACAATCATTAAATTGAAACTTTAAAAACTGTGCAATTTGTTACGATATCGTGATGTAACAGGTGTACTGAAGTTAATGGTTCCGGTTGATACAATTTTCGCTGAGTCGATTACACTATGCTCGGTTTCTCAAATAGTAATTCTTTTTTATTGGAGTCTATAAAGTTTCAGAAATGTTTATAGCTTTTCTCGATCAATTCGTTTAGTATTTATGTAACTGTTGGTATACGTTCGTTTTTATATAAAACAAGTAAGAGTGCTATATTCGGCTATGCCGAATCTTATATACCCTTCACCTTTGTTGTGGATGCATTATTATTTTTTATAATTAGTATATAGGTATGTATGTACATTGCCCACTTTCAGCGTACAGCATCCTAAATTTATCAAGAACACAAAAAACAACAAACGAACAGAACACCAAAAGAAAAAACAAAAACAAAATACGCAAGGCAATGAGAGCAACACACATCCAAACATACGTTTAATTGTATAAAAAACGACAACAACGCCAAAAGAAACAAAACACAAAAGAAAAACAAAATACGCAAAGCTTGCACATTCAACCATACGTTTTGTTGTTTTTTGTCAAAAAAACCAACACACAACCAAACAAAAGTTTAGTTGTATTAAAAACAACAACAACGCCAAAAGAAACAAAACACAAAAAAACAAAATACGCAAAGCTTGCACATTCAACCATACGTTTTGTTGTTTTTTTGTCAAAAAAACCAACACACAACCAAACAAACGTTTAGTTGTATAAAAAACAACAACAACGCCAAAAGAAACAAAACACAAAAAAAAAAACAAAATACCCAAAGCTTGCACATTCAACCATACGTTTTGTTGTTTTTTTGTCAAAGCATGCAATACATTGTGTTTTTTGATGAAATTTTCAGAGGTTGTCTCGGATTTTTGCTCATATCTCCGTTATTTATGGACGGATTTTGCTGATTTTAAATAGCAAAATTCTCGAAAGTATGTCTGACAGAATTGTTGAAGATTTGGATCCCGGAGATATCTGGGGCCTTCAGAAAATTGATTTCAACAGACAGACAGACAGACAGACGGACAGACAGACAGACAGACGGACATGGCTTAATCGACTCCGCTATCTATAAGGATCCAGAATATATATACTTTATAGGGTCGGAAATGAAAAATGTAGAAATTACAAACGGAATGACAAACTTATATATACCCTTCTCACGAAGCTGAAGGGTATAAAAAATCACTTTCTTTCAAAAAATTTTCATTTTCTTCACGCTCCAAGTTACTCACAAAGAGTAAAACGAAATATTTTACTCTTTGTGATTTAGAGTAATCGACTCCGCTATCTATAAGGATCCAGAATATATATACTTTATGGGGTCGTAATTACAAACGGAATGACAAACCCTTCTCCCGAAGGTGAAGGGTATAATAAAATATGTATGTATTTTGTTTTAATTTGAATCTAACGAAGGTTGAAATTAATGGAAATTAAGCCATTCCAATACAGTTGACAAATGGTGCCAGGTTTGTACCAAAATTATAAATCGAGTCTTTATATTAAATTTGTATTTGATTTTTTGTATCCAATTACATTTTAAAAATTGAATAATTTGTTCTACACGCAGAGAAAAAACATGGTTGTGGTAACCATAAACTAAGAGAAACATATTATGATCATTATTAGTATCATGAAATATCATAATATGTTCTGAAATAATCTGAAATGGTGGGAATAAAGACTATTAAAAGTAAACATATTTTGTTTGCATCTTAAACATATTATGACTACATAATATAATATGTTTACATATTTATCATTATTTAGTTGTTGTAAACATATTATGTTTACATCTTAAACATTTTATGACTACGCGTATAGAACTTAATATTTAATGGTTGCACATAATAATAATATGTTTACATATTTATCATTACTTAGTGGTCCGAACCATTCGGTGAACCATATTCATATTTATAACATTTAATGGTTGTATATGAATATATAAACGTTTACAGTAACTAAAATATTGTTTAAATTAAATTAAAACAACAATTATATGTTTACGACAACAATATATTGTTACAATGAACATAGTATAGTTGTCGTAACCATGTCGAACCATGTTTTTTCTCTGCGTGTAGGCGGAAATTCCCTGGGTGCGGGTAAATTTCAAAATTAATCCCGATTTCCCGGGAAAAGAAAATCGCTACATAAAACGTTAGTTTCATGGCGTAATGATTATAAGGTGTATGCGTTACGGCAACAAATACAACAATACAAAAACAAATAAAATTTATAGTGTCAAAAACAGCTGATTAATGTATACAAATTACAGCAAAAAAAAATGTTGACAAGATTAAAGTTGTAAACAAACTCGAGCAAAAAATAATCAGCTGTTTGATTATTGTCACCTTGTATATCATTACACCATGGTTAGTTTGTTTAAACAAAATGTATTGTAAAGAAATCGTAATCTATTGAAAAATTGGTGGATAGAAAAAAAATTTTGAGTATTTTTTTTTTTTTTTAAATTCGACGAAAGAATTTTGATAAATTTGAGGTCAAAATAGCATAACCGATTGAAATTTTTTAAATATGTATGAATTTTCCAACATTTTATAAAATGCAGTTTTTCTCCAATGTAAAATTTTCAGAGTTTTTCGATTATATCAACTGTCGAAATTGTACGAACTGCAACGCTCTTAGAAATTTTTAAAAAAAATTCACACTAATACGTATGTATAGTACAGCATTTACAGGATGTAATTATAATAAAGCATTTTTTTTTTGTCAGGACATAAGAGGGTGTTCCCAGTTCGTCCTCGGCAAATGTAACACTTTTACTTTAAATTCTTTTATTAATTCCAGTTAATGACAAGTCTCATGTTCTTATGAACATGGTAACTTTGAAAAAGTACAAAAAAGGTTCGCTGTCTATAGATAGAGATACCTCCTTAGGCATTAGGGTTGTATGATGACAGACGCTAAACTAACAGCCAAAAGACAATAACAATAAAATGTAAAAAAAGGCTGTGATATAATGAAACGTTTAAAAAAATATCAAATACATAATAGAGAAAGGGGTTTAATTTGTAGCATTATACTTCAAATAAATAGACAGACGGACGGACGGACGGGCAGGCAGGCACACTCGTACAGTATTATTAGCTAAATACCATGTAACTTAAATATAACTACGAGTATAATTTATGGCTGTATGTTTGTTATTATTGCATTTACAAATGATGACAACCAAAAAGGGGTGACTGAAATTATTTATACATTCATGTGTATGTTGCTGCTACTCAAACACACAGCACGCATCACAATCTTATTCGTACATTCAAATTTTGATTGCATGCAGCAACTTAACTATTCGATACACTAATTTTATTGTTTGACATAACCAATAATGAGGAGGGATGGGATGGATGGATGCATTATGGAAAACTAGAAAAAGGATCACACACTCACATCCTAAGTTATTCGATATTTACTGACCGCATATGATTAGGAACATTATTCAAGTACATACATATCATCAACAATGCTAGCGCAGAACAAGAATTATACAATAAACTCGGACATATCTACTTATTTACGAGTCTAATTTAGATACAGCTGTGGAATTCGACAAATGATATTATTATAAAAATGATGATGATGATGTGTGCGTTTCTTTTTTAAAAAAAAATCATGTTGACAATTTTTTTTCTTCTTGAGAACATAAAAATGTCAATTAAAATAATTAAAAGCAATCAAATGGATAGATAGAAAATGTAGTCATCGCTGTAGCAACAATTATTTAATTTTTATATTTTAATATTGATGTTTATTAATCAAGAAAATTATTTATAATGAAAAATAAAATATTTTTAAAACAAACAATTAAAGAATA
The DNA here is from genome assembly GCF_958450345.1 of Calliphora vicina. NCBI lineage: Eukaryota > Metazoa > Arthropoda > Insecta > Diptera > Calliphoridae > Calliphora > Calliphora vicina. The sequence continues at coordinate 3,986,507 of NC_088785.1, read as the reverse complement.
TATTTTGATGTATAATAATAAAGTTGTAAAATTAAAGTGTTTTAAGAAGTTTCTACATTTACACAACCCTACGAACACCACTACGTGATAAAATACCAAACAAAAAAGACCCGTGTCTCCCAGTTTGCCCAAAGTCATGCACTTTTTATGGGGCCCCCAAGATTTGGGCCCTCGCTGTCATTTTGCAAAAAAATTTTATCATTTTCTCATTCTCATATCTTGTAAACCGTTCGAATTTTTGATTTACTCATTGAGGCAAAGTTGTAGCTCTTGTCATAAAGAACAAAAATTGTAAACATACATATAACATATAAGAGAGTTATATTCGACTGTGCCGAATCGTATATACCCTTCACCAAATTATACTTTAAATATTTTTAAGTAAACAAAATTTATTTTTTTTCCGAAGTAATTTTTTGGAAAAAAAACATTTTTCGAATTGTTATTTTAAAATATAAATTTATTTTTTTTTAAATTTAAAAAAAATGTTTGTTTTTTCATTTGTTTTCTACACAAAAAATTATATAGGAAACTAGATAAAACCTGTGGCTATTCATTTTTTGTTCTTTTCATTTTTATATACAAGTTTGTCATTCCGTTTGTAATTTCCACAATATAACTTTCCGACCCTATAAAGTATATATATTCTTATAGATAGCTGAGTCGATTAAGCCATGACCGTCTGTTTGTTGAAATCAATTTTCTGAAGACCCCAGATATCTTCGGGATCCAAATCTTCAATAATTCTGTCAGACATGCTTTCAAGAAGTTTCCTATTTAAAATCAGCATAAGATCACCAGGACAACCTAGATTTTTTACCTGTATCTGGATTACTAAGTCATTAATATAGACAATATGGATATCTAATGATAGATATTACAAAGACCTTTGCAACGACGTATATAATAAATAATAAGTTGGACCTACAATGGCTCAAAATCAGTTTTTAACCCGAATTTTTTTTCACCAAAAAAAATTTTTTTTTTTAAATTTAAAAAAAAATATTTGAAATAACAATTCCAAAAAAAAAATCCAAAAAATAAAAAAACTACTTTGGAAAAAAAATAAATTTAGTTTACCTAAAAATATTTAAAATTTGTATTTTGATGTATAATTTGCTGAAAGATATATATTAAAATCAGCATATGATCAACGACGTATATAAGACCATAATAAGTTGGACCTACAATGGCTCAAAATCAGTTTTTAACCCGAATTTTTTTTTCCCCAAAAAATTTTTTTTTTTTAAATTTAAAAAAAATATTTGAAATAACAATTCCAAAAAAAAAAATCCAAAAAATAAAAAAACTACTTTGGAAAAAAAATAAATTTTGTTTACCTAAAAATATTTAAAATTTGTATTTTGATGTATAATTTGCTGAAGGATATATAAGATTCGGCACAGCCGAATATAGCTCTCTTACTTGTTTTTATGACTATTTTTTTATTTCTTAATTTGTCTGGTTTTGACAGTTATGTTGAACACTCGCGATAATATGAACACCCTAATATATGAACACCCCAAAATATGAACACTTTTTACTTCCATTGGCTACTCTAAAATATGAACTTAGTGTGCAAAATCTTTAAAATGTGAACAGCTAATTTTTTTGTTTTTTAACATATTTTATCTATCTACACAGAGTTGAAATCTAAATCAACAGGTAGTGGCTAAATTCTAATTCAACTGCATACTAATTATGGGAATTAGATGCCATTTGCAAATATGAACAATGTTGCAAAAGTGAATTTGCCTGGTTTTAATTAGTTAATATTATCGCGAGTGCACTGTAATTATTTTCAAGTTTATTGCTAGTGAAGACTCCATATACGAGACAATGTTTATGAAGAATATTGGAAAAATAGTTTGAAGCTTTCATAAAATAAGAAATGAAAAATGTATGCTTTATGTCAGAACATCTTTATATTTGACAATATATGGTTAAATTAAATACAAAAACAATTTTTAATTGAAAATTTTTTAACTTTTAAATTTTGAATTATTTTGAAAAATTATCTCATACACTTGCTACTTTTTTTTAATTTCCTTTAAAATTAAAAGTTATTTTTATATTCTCTATAATTTTAAATTCCTCAAGAAATTTTAAAAACTCTATATACATCCCCATATCAACAAATTTAAATTTTCATCCCCAATTTGGGGGGGGGGGGGGGGGGGAATCCCATAATCTGCCAACACTGATTGTAGTAAAGTATGTTTTTACCTCTATTATTGCTTCTTGTATTTGTATTTCTAAGGTTATACGGAGGATCAATCTACTTAAATGATTAAAATCTTTGTACTTATTATATCTACTTTTCGTACAATAGATAAATAAACGGATATAAAACAACAATAGAAAACAAAAAAAATAAGCTACACACACCCAGTACACATTATGGGTTGAAAGCATGGATAAACTAATTTGATATTATAATGGTTTGAAAGCATGGACAAAAAATTTGGATTTATAAAGTCTATAAATAACTTTTACTGAAGTGTCTCTGGTTCTTGGAATAAACGGTGTAGCTTGCAATATACTTTTTCCGATTTTGACCCATTGTAGGTTCAACTTGCTATGGTCTTCTATACGTCGTTGCAAAGGTCTTTAAAATATCTAGCATTAGATATCCATATTGTCTATATTAATGACATAGTAATCCATATATACATAGATCAAAAATCGAGGTTGTCCTGGTTTTTTCCTCATATCTCTGCCATTTGTGGACCGATTTTGCTGATCTGAAATAGGAAACTTCTCTAAAGCATGTCTGACAGTATTATTGAAGATTAGAATCAAGAAGATATCTGGGATCTTCAGAAAATTTGTTTTCAACAAACAGACAGACGGACATGGCTTAATCGACTCCGCTATCTATAAGGATCCAGAATATATATAATTTATATGGTCGGAAAATTATATTGTGGAAATTACAAACAGAATGACAAACTTATATATACCCTTCTCACGAAGGTGAAGGGTATAAATTGTGAAAAATTAAAATTATGTACCTCTAAACATTTTTTTTTAATCTGCTCAAAGTTTCGCAGATATTCTGTTTTGGCTAGATATAAACAATTTCAGATAAAATATATCTTTTTTTTAAATTATGTATAGAATTTTTTGATATTCCATAATCAATTCAGACAATTCGTTCTCGATTAATGCTAAAATATATCGAGAACAAAAGTCAATTAAAAAAAAAATAATTTATTGGCATGAAACTTCATTATGACATGTATTTAAATTGATTCAAAAAGTTTCAGAGCAAAAAAAGAGTTTGCATGCTACCCAGTGTAATTTGTTTGCTGGGTAGGCACAAACATATCCATGTATGTATGTATGTATGTACATGAGTGTGAGTGTGTTAACTATACCCTGCAGTTCATTGAACTAGTTCCGCCACGTCGTATTTGTTAGCCACTGAGAACTACTAGTAGTGAATTTTCTACCCATCCAATTCTTAATAAAATATAGAGAGCTCTGTGACTTAGTGATAAGCGCATTTGAGTATAAAAGGAGAGGTTATGGTGCAATCCCGTTTTCTGCAATTGTTTTTTCTCAATTTCTGGAGTATTAGTACTATTGTACATCACCGTTTTAAATTCTCCAGTCAATAACGTTGCGATTGGGTTGAAAATTCACTAGTAGTAGTTCTCAGTGGCTAACTAATTCGAATGCACTACAGGGTATGTAAGTACTTTAAAATACTTGTGTTTCTTAGGAGTGCGTTAAATGTATTAAATAAAAAAAGATATTAAGGAACACATAGAACTGTAATGAGTTTGTTTGTATTCTTCGTAAAAAATCTTTTCCGGAACAATTCATATATTACCCATATACTTCCCCATTGAATTGCATCAAGTGATAGCTGCTAGATATTATTCGAAATTTTGAAAATTTTTTAAAATATCCCATAGAAAACCTTAAAATTAGAATGTTTAAACACTGCTATTTGTGAAAAATTTCAACTGATATAACGATTGTTTCCTAAAGAAAATGTAATAACATAAGTTGTATTAAACTTACCATCGTTACTGGCAGACCCCCGGCGCCACCATTTGAATACGTGTACGGCGATACTAGATAACCCATATTAAAGCTAGATGCATGTGGCTCGATTTTACCTAAAATAAATACAAATAAATTAAAGATTAAAACGATTCAATTTATTATATCTTAGTTAAGTAAGTAGTAAAATAGTAAGAGAAAGACCAACAAAAAAAATGTGTCAATTTTGTTAAACGCAATAAATCTGGAAAAATATTATATACATATATTTCCAGATTTATATATAATAAACTTAATTAGAATACTGTTCAACTTTTAAATGATCATAATTTCGGTGACATTTCGGACTCAAAGGTTTTTTTCTATGGTCAACAATTCTCCAAAAATTTTGATATTCCTCATATATGTACATACATAAATATGTATGTATTTTATGTTTAAATTGGAGGTATTCTAAACTTTATAACAATGACAAAATTATAACAAACAAGTTTTTTTAAACAATGTCCATAAAAATGTTAAAAATGTTGTAACATTTTTAGTTTTGTTATAATTTTGTCACTGTTAAAAAGTTCAGACTGCGGGGATTAGTATAATTTAGTACTTTAAGGCCCGTTTTCTCAATGTATCGACAAACTGCCTGTTACTAAATGTCGACATAAATTTATTAAGCCGATAAACTGTCCGTTATTAATTTTTGTTTTCTCAATATACCGACAAAAAACATTATTTTCAGATGGCAATATGCACCTCTCAAAATAGATGTGAAAGTTGGGAACCCTGCCTTCAAGTGACAACATGTTTAAATAAATCAGCTGTTTAATGTGGCCATCGACAGCCGGAATCTTTTGAAAAATTCATTATCCTGCATGTCTGTCAGGTAGTTACGCCTGGTATGATAAACTAGTTCAGCATTCACATGGAACTCATGTTCTTCGAGTTCATTCTCCATCAAATTAATGTTAATTCCTCTATGAGGAATCGGGTTAGCTTTGCGACAGAATAGAAGCAAATGTGACATTGAGAAAACCAAATTTCTTCAATTTTAAACGATTTTTTTACTTGACTTTAAAAAACTATCTCACTGATTGTAGATGTTGGAAAAATCGAAAGTAAGGCATGATAAAAAGTATCCAATTTTTCAGTTCCTTTTTAGTTTTTTCTAAGCATATTTCTAATACTTTAATAGTTTCATTAAGTTCTGATTAAAGACTCGTTTCAGTAATGTCTTTAGTTTCGTCTATTACCATTTCGTCTTTCAACTCATTATCACAAAGTTCATCATAGAATATTCTAGAAAAAAATGTCATTTCCAAATTCCTTAGTTTCAGTTTTCGTACTATACTTCAAAAAACTTTTGCTAGAAGGGAATGTCCACGAGTTATGAAATTAAATTTTAAAAAATAATTCTGTATTATTCGAACAGTTAACCGACAAAAATTAATCGGTTAACCGATTAACGGTTAATCGATTGAATACCCTAGTATCTACGACAACTGACAGAAATGTTTAAATATTTACATATGTATGTACATACAGTAGCCCAAGAGAGTCTACATACAGTAAAAATTATTATGTTACTTTAATTTAAAGCATTTTTTTTTATTTTTTTTTGTGAGATATATAATAATACATGGATTATGTCGATTATAGCAAAAAAAAATTCAAATAACGCCCAACATTTCACCGTTATTAGAGTTATTGATTCAGAGTAAAATATCGAAAAAATTATTCTCGGTCACGCCTACATTTAGGTGGGCGGCACTATTGAGTTTCATAATATATTGAACATTAAAGCCCAAAAAACCAAAAAAAATTTCGTTATTTGACTCAGAATCAAAAATTCTAATAATGGTGAAATTTTGGACGTGATAGGAAATGTTGCTAAACCCGACTTAAGTGATTTTGTTTTATTTTTTTTTTGGTGTGAATTTATTTTTTTAACAAATATATTTCATTACTTTTAACTTACAGCTGAAGGCCTCTGATGCTATTGCTCATAATAATGTTAATTTATAATTTGTAATTATAAGTTAATAGATCAATAAATAAATAACTTACAAATACAGCTTTCAATGATAGAAATTTAATTTGAATTCCTGTATGTAGACTTTATTGGGCTACTGTATGTATATTGTTATCCATCACGGAGGCACTTGCTTCTTGTTCTTCTACTAATAGGTAGTTCAAAAGTAAAAAGAACTGCCTAGTTGATTTTTGAACAATTAAGCTAAATCTAAATCCATTGTCGTGGAATCCGACAAGGTATAAAAAAAACTCTTCTTTGTTGATAAAACTCTGGGAAATATCTGGGAACCCTGGTTTGAACATATTTTTGAAATAAAATACAAAACAACAACAACAAAACTTTGAATTTCTCGTTTGATTGTTTCTTTCTTTTGTTTTTATTACTCATTCTTATTAACGCTTGTACAAAAATATAAGAAATACAAAACAACAACAAAACTGTGAATTTCACGTTTTTTGATTGTTTCTTTCTTTTGTTTTTATTACTCATTCTTATTAACGCTTGTACAATCTGTACAAACATTTATGCAGGCATACAAATGTATACATATTCATACATACTTATCTATACATGTACATATGTATGTAAATATATACATATATCTAAGTTTGTGTATGGAATTGTTGTTGAAATATTTATGAGAGAACGTATAGATCAGGGTTGGGAAGCGTGGTATAATCGTACTTTTTTTTTGGGACATTTTAGGCATTACATATATTTTTATATAAAAAAATATGTAAATCGTAATCAACATATTTCCAGCTGACTTAATGACTAGGGTTTCCCAGTTCTTTTTGAACAGAGCTATGTTTAGTGAATAGTAGTAATAAACTACATTTATAGCACGTACATACATTTTCATAGTACATATAAAAACCACTTTATTTGATGGTTTAATTGCAGTATACATAAGTATGTCTGTAAAAAACCGACTTTTAAAAAAACCGGTTTTTCGGTTAACCGACATCGAAAAAACCGGTTAACCGTCATATATGTGTAGAAAACATAAAATGTGCTGAGTCCATTTTGGTGCTGAGTCCATTTTATTTTGTAAAAATTTCAGAATTATTATCTCAGTCAAATGGAATTGAGTATAAATATGTTACTAAATATATAATACTTGTTTTAATTATTGGTTTATTCATTAAATTTCAACCAAAAAATGTAAATAAATTTTTCAATTAAATATTTCAAAATTTTGAAATTTATTATCACCTCGACTTTCTGATATGAAACAGAAAATGTTACAAGTCCCAAAAAAGGACTTATAAGATGCAAACGCACTTCTTCTTAGCTGTGATTATTTGTCATTATAAATCATACCAAATAATTAATAAAACTCCATTATCAGAATTCAAAAATATTTCAAATCATGGATTTTAGAACGTTTTTTGTCTCTCCTGTAATATTTCTGAAAAGCTAACGAAATGAATAATAAATTCAAATTTTAGGTATAAAACTCACCAAAGAAGTCAAGTTTATTGAAAGAAGGTATGTACATCGAATTCAACTTAACGTTTGGTAAAATCATCACTAAGTTTTTAATGAATCATTAGTAAGATTTAACCTAAACTTATAGAATTATGCGGAATTTAATTTTTAATAGTTTCTGTTTATAATCATTGTAATTCTTAAAAATATTAATCTAAAGAGGTTCGTATTGAAAATCAGGGCGGTTACTCTCTATTGCGATGAGAAAGAAAAATGGTACAATTGGTACCCTTTATTGCGTTTTCGCATCGCACAAAAAATTAGTTTAAAATGTTTTTATTTACAAGTTTGTGGTGCCTGTGTTGCTTCTTTATGCGAAAGCGTTTAAGTAGACGACACAGAGTACCAAATTGTATTCTTCTCGCATTTACCTTTCGTATCGAAATTGCTTTCGCATCGCAATGATGTGTACACAATGAATATTAAAAATGCGCAAAAACATGAGATTTATTAATTTTAGTCCCACATTTTAAAAATCGGTTAACCGAGTGATAAAAACCGTATAAACCGGTTAACCGAAAATCAACATTTTAAATTAACCGGCTCGCAAAAAACAGAGATTTCGAAGAAAAACCGGGTTTTCGGTTAACCGGTTGGCACACGTACATTATACTACACTAGTATAGTATACAAATCATAAGTCTGTCAGGGCTATAACATTAAATTATATATTTAAAAATTTGCGGTCCAGAAGAGCCATTATTTTTAAGCGAAACAAACATCAGCATAAATTATATTTTAACATAGAAAGAAGAAGGGTTGTCGAGTTAAAGTTTTGAACGTGGACCTCATGGGCCCACTAGGGGCGCGACCAAGGGTCCTCAAAGTAGGACACATCGGGTATGTTACATTTATAAAACGATCCTATTTCTTCGTTTGTGTTCCGATTTCAAAAAAATTACACTTATAGAATCTCATCGAGTACTACAAAAAACCTTGTAGTAGTTATCAATTATCTCTTATAGCTTAGGAATATAAAATTTTCAAAATTTTTACCCACCCTACTCCAGTTTTTTGATAACAGCGTATCCAAATATTTCCCGATTTTATCCAGTTTGCCTTTATTGGACTAACGACATATGTATGTGTCTCAATAGAAAAAGAATTGTTTAAAAATAATAATAAATTCAATTTAAAAATGAATTAAAAATTTTTTAAAAAGGCGATTTTTCGCTAACTTTTTGGAAAAAGAAGACTTTTCTTCTAAGAGGATGTATAAGGAATTTATACTTTGTTTTTTGTTTTGTTTATTAACTATCAATATTTACAAGGTTTTTTTTTAAAATAAACATATTTTGAGATTTTATCAAATGATATTACAACAAATATTACCATATATTAAAAATTAAAGGTATGTTAAATAGTATTTATAGGAAAACGATAGTAAAAAACCTATATTCTATATCACAAAAAAAAATAATCTATGTTTAAATAGATTAGCTAGTCATTAACAGTCAATCTTCTTAAGTGGTCATAGTTTGAATGTCTGCATTTTTCTAAAAATGTCAAGGTCAAATCTTCAATAATGCTGTTTATGGTCTTTTGGCCTGTCAATGAGTGTAAGGCCCTTGTGGGAAATCGAATAGGAAGATTAAATATTATCTTTAAGTTCTTGTTCTGTATAATTTGTAATTTTTTTTCTATGTGTTTCCGCACAGTTTATCCATATCGGACATGCATAGTGGAGATAGTACTAGGGTTCTTATCCCGGCAATTCCCGGTACAAATTTCCCGGAATTTTGCCAATTTGTCACTACCCGATTCCCGGGATTTTTAGTCGGGAATCCCGGGAATTAAAAACTTACGAAAATACGTAGAAAACAAGTTAGAACTCCAATTTGTCACTACCCGATTCCCGGGATTTTTAGTCGGGAATCCCGGGAATTAAAAACTTACGAAAATACGTAGAAAACAAGTTAGAACTCTATTTTTTTCACCAAAAAACAGTAAAAAGTTTTTTACAGTTTTTTGCTTATATCTCGGCAATAATAGACCGCTTATTATTATTTATTTGGATTTTTTCGTATGAAAATTTAATAAGTGAATTCATTATTTATAGAATTTATTTCTTCTTATTGAATTCTAATTTCTTTAAATTTCTTCTTCAAATCCATAACAAAATAGCTTCAAAAATTTATTAAATGATTAAATTTTTCTTCAATTCAAATCTAGTACAAAAAGTATTAAGACAATTTTTTCAATTAATTTTATAAATGATTTGATTTAACAAAAATTTAATCATTCCAAGTTTGAATAAATTCTGTTATTAATTAACTTTAAAAGGTTTTGGTATGAATCTAAAAAATTCAATATTAGGAATGGATTTATGGAATGTTAGACTGACATTCTTTAATTACGGATTAAGATTTTAGTGAATTAAGCTCAAATTTTATTAATTAATTCGAAGCTCTGATATTTAATAATTATAACACTAAGTTTTTATATAAAATTTGGATGTAATATTCCTGATTTACGGTATCATTATATATTTCGGGAATAGCCGGGTATACGGGAATGTAGAAAAAAATTGTCGGTACACCCGCAGGTACTGCCATTTCATTAGACCGACTACCGTCAATTTCTACAAAAAATCGCATATCACTAAGAAAACTCTTGATTAATTTAATTAAATATAGAGGCAATCCCATTCTTCGAAGTTTATATACAAGTCCTGCATGCCAAATGGAATCAAAAGCTTTTTCTATATCTACAAAGAGAATACCTGTTGAAAGTCTTTTTCTCTTATTAAAGTTGATCATATTAACAATTCGCTTGATCTGATGGGTTGTTGAATGTTGGGCCCTAAATCCATATTGGCAGTCGTGTATAAGATTATTCTCATCAACAATTGCCTTTAATCTACTAAAAATCATTTTTTCAAACATCTTGTCTAAACTGCTTAACAGACTGATTGGACGATAACTACTGAGTAGCTTTGGGTTTTTACCCTTTTTATTATAGGAATAACTTTTAAAGTGTTGAGGAAAATATGAATTTATTATGCAGAAATTAAAAACTCTAACTAAAAAATCTATCGCCATATCAAGAAGTTTTTTAAGAACTTTATTCTGAATTACATCAACACCCTGAGCCTTTGAGTTCTTTAGGCCTCCAATATGAAATATATCTCATCTCTTTTCGTTAATATATTTGGATCAACATGAATTTTATCGAGTAATAAATTTACTAAATTTACCTTCCTGTCAATTGAACCATAAAAATCAATAGTCGTGAGATGTGCATTGGAAAAATGGTTTGCTATGATGTTTGCCTTTTCGGTGCTGTCCGTAATAATACCGTTATTGTCTTCTAGGGAGCACATTGGTTTGTTCTTCCCTTTAATGTGTTTAGTTATTTTCCAAAATTTCTTATTTCCTACAGGAAGACTAAATTATATCTGTCCACTGTTTGTTCCTGGCGTCTTGGATATGAATAGATATTAATTTATTCATTTCTAGAATTATAGCCCTGACAGTGTTTTTAACGTTTTGGTCGAAACATCTGTGGTATCTTTTGTGTCTATTTCTGATTGTCATTAAGTGTTTACATAATGGAGTAATATGCAGAGCATTTTATTTAAAAGATTTCCATGGTATAGCCTCTAGACAAGCATCATTTAATATGTTAATAAAGATTTGAATAATATTTTCAACATTAGATAATGATATGTCCCTATTTAGATCCATAGATAATTTCATTTTGTCCTCAATTATTTTACGAAAATGATTCCAGTTGGCCTTCGAGTAATCGGGGAATAATTTCTCAACTTCTATGACGTTCTCGTTTATACTAAATGATATAGGAACATGATCAGAATTTAATTTAAAGGCGTGGGAATCTATATCAGAAAATGAAAGGGATGAGTTGGTAATTATTTTCTCAGGTTTTTCTTTATTGGACTAACAACATATGTATGTGTCTGAATAGAAAAAGAATTGTTTAAAAATAATGACTAAGTCTAAAGTTATATGCATTTGAATTTAAACAAATTTAAAAAGGCGATTTTTAGCTAATTTTTTGAGAAAATAACCTTTTTCTTTTAAAGTTATCGCAAAAAATTTCCAAGAGGATGTATAAGTAATTTATACTTTCTGAAAGCTAAGTTTTCATAAAATATTTTAAATGAAAATTAAAATATTTTAAATGAAAAACAATTTTTGAATGGACCTGGTCACATATTTTTTATGTAAAATTAAACTTTAAGGCAAAAATTCTCAAATCGCATATTCGATATAAAAATATAGTAACCGAATTTAGGTGGCCCAATATGTTTCTAATTATTTTGTAAAGGGTTCCGATAACCCCGACTCTGGTATGGATATTACAGCTAAAAAACTAAAAATTCCCATTTTTGGAATTTTTCAACACTTTTTTTGGGAATTGCGGCATTGCTGATAATAAATTTCAAAATTCGTTTTTAGTTTTCCATTTTTAATAGAAAAATCTACAAACTGTGAAATTTTATTAAAAACTATTCATACTTAAAAATTTAATTTCAATTCGAAAAATTTGTTTGTTTTATTGTTATTTAATAAATATGTATGTATTAAAAATGGTACCGTGAAGGTATGTACAAAATTTTATACAAAAACCAAAAAGCGATTTCCCATCCATGGTATAGATGTTTGTTACGACGTAACCCACCATATAGTTGTTGTTTTTCTTCTTTTTAAATTATTCTTTGTTTAGATTTGTTGTTGTTGTTGCTTGTGGTTTCGTTGTAGTTGTTATTATTGTACATATCTCGTTATACGTTGCGTTTATTTATATACCTGTTGAACTGTAAATGCTGGATATGGGTAGTGTTGCTAATGATGTTTTTTTTTGTTTTATTATTTCTTATTTTTTGTTGTTATACTCTTCAACGCCTTGAATTACATATAACAAGAGTTGGAAAGCAACAACAGCAGCAGCAGCATCAACAACAACAACATCGTCATCGCTGAAGCCCTATATATCGTCACTAACAAGAATCTTGAGCATAGACTTAATTTTAGGTACACGAATCATCATTGTTAGCGTTTTTATTTTATTTTTTATTATTATTCGTTTCTTATTACCCACCACCAAAAAGAGCTTGTTGAGTTTGTCATTCCGTTTGTAACATATCGAATAATGGTCGTAGAACCAAAAAGTACATACGGATATACTCTGGTTCCTTATAAAATTCTAAGGCGATCTAGTAATGTCCGTCTGTCTGTTATTGGCATGGGGATGAAATTTTATCCAAATACTCTTTGTTGATCAGAAATCTTTGGTATCGAAAAATCTTTTAAATAGCAATACAGTTATGGAGCAAAATGTCAGACGACTTCAAAAATAGTTGATATTTTTCGAAAATGTTTTGCTATTTTAATTAGATATTGTTACAAAATTGCACTATCAATTTGAATTTAACAGTATGGAACGAGTGCTTGCAATATTCATCATTTTTATAAACATTTCCAACAGTTGTTGAAACTTCTACTTATCAGCAAGGTTGATAACACGCAGTTACATATTAATCCTGAAAATACATTATCCTCTAGCAATGTGAAATTTACCGTAGATATGTATTTTCGAGATATTTCGGGTAACCATATAAATGTTTTTATACAAAAAGTAGTTATTATATTGGTGGTGGGTAAATAAGATTCGGCGTAGCCGAATATAACTCTCTTACTTTTTTGTTGTTGTTGTTGAGAGAGATAAAGATATATTTTGTTTGCTTCGTGTGTATCGCGTAAAGATTTCATTTCTTCTACTCGTTGTTCTTTTCGCTCAAAGATTGTAGGTATACATACCTACAACATATGTACATATTTATTTACTAGTCCCTTTTGAGTTTGTATCTTTCTTTGCCAATTTTTAAACGTACTGTAGATAGGTAGAAAACTTGATTCAAAATTAACTCCATTAACTGTGGCCGTATGTAAAAACTAGGTAACTCCACTTTTTGCGAAAATTGAGATAACTCAAAAAATAGAAAGTGCATTTCATTGTACTATCACTCTGTCAGATCGAAATTTTGATAAAGCTTCTCATTTAAAAGTTATTTTAATATAAAAAAACTAGCTACTCCATGCTTTTTTGAAAAAAAACAAGGAAATCATAGTTTCTTAAAAAACAGAAAAAATATAAAACGACGTTGTTTGGAAAACTAATACAGAAAAGGCGAAATAAAACAAATTCGGGTCACAAGCAGGGCTGTCTGCAAGGTTGCCAATTTAGCCATTTTCCGGCTAGATCTAGCGATTCTATTTTCATTTAGCCATAAAAAAATGGCTAGATTTAAGCCGGAAGATCTAGACATTTTATTTTGTCCTAGCCTTATTTATTTTATACTTTTCTTGAACATTTTTGTATTTTTTTTTTAAATAAAACAGTATTTTTTATCAAATGACAAAGAAACAGTATTTTTAAACAAATTCGTTTGTTGATGATTTGATGAGAATATTATTGGTTTTATGAAAACAGGCTTCGAAATTGTTTCCATAGCAAACACATCAGGCATATTCAAAAATCAATTTTGCATTTCTTCAATGGATCCGATTTTGATTGTAAGTGTCCAGAAATTTGTTTAATTTATCAAAAAGGAAAAAAAATATTGATATTACAATCGTTAAATCTGCTAAACCCCATTAACACGAAGTTGGTAACATTTTTTTTTTTGAAAACTGTCAGTATAACTATTAGTTAACACATAAACAGACTTTGTGGTAATGGGGACAAGAAATGTAACTGAATTTGTATTCAGTTATTTTTGGGTTTTAGCCATTTCTAGCCATTTTTAATTCAAAATCTAGCCATTTTCTGAGCTGAAGAGTTGGCAGCCTTGGCTGTCAGATGTGGCGATTTCTCGCCAAACTTGGCGATTTTTCATTTCAATTGACGAAGTGTCAATTTAGAGACTAGTTGACGATTAACAAATTATTTGTTTTTCTTAAAATACTTTTTTTGATACTTATTAACCCAATAGTTAATGAAATGAATAATTTTAATTCAGATTTATAATCTGATCATATCGATGCAGTTACCATACATGATCCAATAATTTTTTTCTTCTAAAATGTTTAAGCCGTCATTTTTAAATAAAAATTAAAATATTGATAACTTAATACATATAAATAAATTTATTTTTACATAAAACTATCTGAATTTTTAGTTTGTCCTTTATATTTTTTTTTTTTTGGTTGTGTACAAAAAATAAATATGTTTCAAAGAAGACAACGAAAAAAATCAGCTGAAAACGAAAATCAATGTGAGACTTAAATTGATATCAAATTAAAGTTGAACAAAGGTGAAATAGTTCATTAGACATACACTAGCGTCAAATCAAACGCATGTTGTGAAAAAATTACAGTTTAAAAAGTAATGTTAGTATAACTTGAAGGTATGTAATTTGATGTATAATTCTTTAACCAAAATGAACAAACCATTCCCGAGTCATGCTAAAATATGTGGTGCATTTTTTTCGCCCTGTGTAATAACTTTTGCAAATTCCTGGGTTTTAACCAGCAAATAATATTCCAAAGATTGTGAATTTTATAAAAAAATAAATATAAACTAAGCATTTAAAGAATTTGTTGTATTTTAGAACGATTTAATATTTCTGTTAAGTTAGCACATATTTTTGTGATAGATCTTAAAAAAAAAACTTTTAATAGATAAATTATATACCCAAGTTTGACGCCAAGTATTTCACATGTAAGCTTTTTACGAAAAACAGGACAGAACAGGGGCAACATTGGAGAGAGGAGCGCTCTATATTTACATACATAATAAGAGGGAGCAGAAACACAATCAATTACACAACAGTAATATATTTATAGCGACTCTGTCGGACAAGAATTTTGGGAAGATTTTGCATGAACTTAACGCGTTAACAGTCCAAAGCAGCGACACAAGTCCGCTTTTTTACAAACATTTACATTAGAGTGTCCCTTAGAATTAAATTTTTTGAAATGTTGAAACGGTACCCGTTGAAAACTTTCGTAATGACCTAAAATACCACCAAAAAAATTTTTAGCTTGTTCTAAGAAGGGCAACCAGTGCCGACTTTCGATTTAGTTTTGAGGTGCATTTACAATGGCAAAAAATGCATTTATTCAGTTTTTTTTTAAATTTTTGCCATTAAATAACTACTTTTGCAATTTAATTTAAACGAATCGAAATGTGTACGTAATTGTTGTTTCAATAAGATATAAAAGAAAAAAATTGGTTAAAAAATGTTAAAGTTATTAAAAAATCGCCAGGCCATTAACATGTCTCTATTAGGGTTGCCAGTTTTATTTTTGCAAAAAGCGGGACAATTTTAAAAATAGTTGAAAAATGGCGGGATTTTCAAAAATTACGCGGGACAAATGAAATACAGGGCAACAAAATCGAAAAAATGTATAGGATTTTTAAACCACTACACAATTTTGATGTATTGTGGTTCCAGTAGTACAAATATTGTCCAAATTTTAAATTCTATGGAGAAATTTTTTTTTTAAATTTTTTTTTGATAAAATTATGATTTTTTTAGGCGTTTCTTAATATAATTAATGTAACTCAAAAAGTGTTAGTCCGTTTATATATTGCGTTTTAATCGGCTCAGTAGTTTCGGAATTATAATAACAAATCGGTGTGCTTCAGCGGCACTTTTTCAAATTAAAGAAGTAAAGCAAAACTTCCCTAATATGACGCTTTCTTGGCACAAAATTCGACATTTATAATTTGAAAAAAACGCCGCGGGTTGCTCAGCAAAGCTTAATGTTCAATAACTAAGTGGGAATAAATGACAGATATTTAAGTATAAAATTATTTTTTAATATTTGTGTGTAGTTGTTAAATTGATTTTTGAAAGCGGGGAGTGGTTATTTGCAAGAAATTTTTAATCGTTCAAAACCTACATCTGCCAGAAGATGGACATAATAAAGGAGGTATATTTTTTGCAGTTTTAGAATTTAACATAGTAGATTGAAAAAAACTGGTTATGTATACCAACTCTTTTCTGAATAAATATTAACACGCCGGAAATACATACATATCAGTTCCACTTAATTGTTTTTATAAATTTTCAACATAAATATATTTTTTTTTTTCAATTTAATAAATATTTAATTCAAAATCAACAGTTCTTTAAAACTAGATATATTAAGTACATTAAGGGGATTAAGAATACCGAGCGGTACGCGGGATTTCATTACTAAAAGCGGGACAATACCGCGAAAATCGGGACATTTGGCAACCCTAGTCTCTATCCACATTTACTTGTATATGAGTTTTTATCTTCATAGGATACAGTTAACATAATATAACAATAAAAGGTAGAACCACTACAAAATATGTTCTCAATTCTACATGCCTTGAATTGTCAACTAATATAAAATAAAAAATAAAAGTACAATTGATAAAAAACATCAAAAATTAACTAAATTGAAAAATATTTTAAATTCAATTTAAATGTTCATTTGAACAAAATGTGGTAAGATTTATAAAATGTCCTGAAAATAAAATTAAAGAATGGAGTGCAGCCTGCGGTGTTGAGCTGTTGAACAAGGCATTGCATTTTAAACTATCTCCCTAGTGATTCTACCTTCTAATGGTTGTATCATACAGTTAACCTATTCGCAGGTTTAACCAAAAAAAAATAGGGAATAAAAATGTGAAAAAAGTATGTCAATATCATCTCCTATAGTTTTTCCGTACCTGCGATATAAATTTTGCGATTTTTGAGAAAAACTAATTTTTTGGCCATTTTTTGGCGAATGAGCCCAATTTCCTTACTGTTATTAATTTTAAGTAAAATCTGTTCAGAGTATTATAGTCCAGGTAATTTTAAATACAGTCTGAAAATGTTCCTAAAATCGGATAACGTTAACCCTTAAATCGTGAAGGTCAAAAGTAAATTTTTTCAATATATAGAATTTCTAATGGAAAGATAGCGAAATGTTATATATTTTTGGGCCGATTTTGATGAAACTTAAGAAAAATATAGCATGTCTAGTATTTACATTAACAGTACACAAATGGAAATAAAAACAGTGTGAAGGAATTAATAAAAAGTTAAATGAATATAATTTCGTACACTTTTACAATGGACAAGTTTCGATCAAACTTATTTTTAGTTAAACGACTTACAATGATAAGAAAGTAATTAAAAAGCATGTTAGAAGACTCAACCTATAAAGTTAAGTACTCCGTTCAAAATTTCGTGCGAAATGTTGTCAAACTACACAAACGAAAGGAGCCAGCTGGCTAAAATTATCCACAAATACTCTCTGTTGATAAGGTTTGTTTGGTATTGAAAATGTTCCATGATTTCCCATAGCCCCATACAATTATCCCCGGAATTCTGTTTGAGCAGTCATAAATATGTTGATTGTGCGGCAATCCTTAAAAAATTTTGAACAAAATTACTCTCAAATTATACTGTAAATTATTGCGGAAATCGGGCTACATTTGTCCCTAATCCCCTTCATAAAATAACTTCAACATTCATAATTGTCTTATAATAATATTCATTCGTATATGAAAATAAATCAAAAAAATATTTTTATTGTCAATAAATAATTTGTATATAATGATATTAACATAAATTTCGATATAAGTCATTCATTCATAAATGCTGATTCAAGTCCCCATAGAAGGACAACACTATATATTGATGGTGGATATTAGAGTATCCAAAACCGAAACCGAAAACCGGTCAAACGGTTAACCGGTAAGACGGTTAACCGGTTTTAATGAAATATATTTTCTAAAGCTCATTTACATATTTATGAAAACATATTATGAAAAACTTTGATACCGTTTTTAAAAATATTGATTTATTTTATAGAAAATTGTAGCATTTGACAGCATTTCGTAAAAAATATAAAATAATTGCATAAAGAATTCAAAAATGCAAAAATTCCATTAAATAAAAATTTACTATAAACCAATTAACCGGTTTTTTTAAGACAACCGAAACCGCTTAACCGGTTTCTTAAAAGACAATAATCAAAACCGGTTTATTCAAAAAAACAATTTTTGGGTTAAACCGGAAACCGGTTTTTTTAATTTTCCGGAGCTGACGAAAAACATCGGTAATAGTCATCTCGTATTTATTAATAAACTTGTGTATAAGTCTGTTAATGCAATGAATACCTGCTGCTCCCTGTTTGAAATTAAAACCAACCAAATTAAGACCAATTTGGAGGAACTTGATTTTCTCTGAAACGGCTCTTCCGATTTTTTGCACGGAAAGCGTTTTTTAATCTATACCACGTATACTTTCATCTCTAATATAGGTAACCTCTTGGCACTGACCACGTTCCATGGAATATTAAATTCTATATTTTTGTGACCACTCTGGAGGAACTCAATTTTCTCAGGAATGGAACCACCAATTGCTTGCACGGTTAGTTTTTAATAATCTATAGTATGTATGCTACCATCTCCCATATAGCTGTTCCCGTGGCACTGCCCACGTTCTATGGAATTTTAATTTTAGTTTTTGTAAATTCCCATAAAATTTTTCATTTCCGGCGTTGCTAAATATCGTTGCTATCTTGACACACTTCTTCATTCGCACGAAATTAAAACCAACAGCTGATCATTTATTGTATATAAAATTTTGCGCACGAAACAACCATAATTTTTCGCAAATATGAACAGTACTAAGCTTTAGTGAGAAACACAATCTTTGGTTAAATCCCGCCAAAATATGTTTCAGGTTTAATATAACAGCGTGTTAAGCTGAGTTTAACTGACAAGTAAGAAACTAGCTCTAAATCACACAAATCGTAAATATATTTTAAAACAATTACTCTTTCTCAAATGTTTTGGCTTCAATTGCCAATCACGATAGATATATGTAATTCGTTTATGAAAACTGTCATGTAAAATTATACACCTACAGCAAGGATTAACACAAACCCATGTCGAAACTTTTTTTGGGAGTTGAAATATTGAAAAATCTGTCTATAACAAAATGTTTTGAAAAAATTAACCAAAATGAAAAATAAATACACATCAGGAAAAAAATAACCAAAACGGCAACACTGTTTAACTGTTACCTACATGCAGTGTTACCATATATATTTTTTGAAGAAAACTTTTTATTTCTAAAAAAAAAACTTTTTTTAAGTACATACAAAACCCAATTCGTACATATACATACATATGTAATCAGACTGAGATAATTTATGTGAATTTAGTGCTGGAGTCACTTTAGGTTAGGTTAGGTTAGGTTCCATGGGTAGCCACTCTTCAAGCAGCTCACTTGGGTCCATTCAAAACTGATCCCATTGTGATACCCAAGGGGTAAACATCTTGGTATTAATTATACGTCCGTTGTTTCCAGGCTAAACCTACCAGATTCTCTGATGAAAGAGTAGATTCGTCTAAGACTTATCCTTGATAGCTCATCTAAGCATGATAGGAATGGTGTTCCGAAGATGCGTTCCCTCAGATTTATCAGAGCCGGGCATTGACAGAATAGGTGTGACACCGTCTCATCCTCTTCTTCATTATGGCAGCTCCTACAGTAGTCATTATACCGTAGGCCCAATCTCCTAGCATGTGTCCCAATTATACAGTGGAGTCACTTTAAATATTTTCAAATCGATCTCCCCATTTAGTAAATGGATTGGGGGACTATCATTTTGAAATTAACGGTTCAACTTATTGATATCATAAATTTACAATTTTCCAAAAAACTTTTTTTTTTAAATAAAACTTTTTGCATCTCAAAAACCTTGCAAAAAAAGGGATAACTTGACATATGGTAACACTGCCTACAAGGTAAGATCTAGCTTATTTATTTTTATTTAGCCGTAAAAAAATGGCTTCATTTTATCTAGCCGGAACATCTAGCCATTTTGTTTTGAGGTTTGACCTTTCAGAATTATAGGGTCGCTATTCTGTTCCAATCAAAAGGTCTCAATTTGTTGGACAGTGTAATTAGCAATTCCACTTTTTTAATTTTAAACAAATTTTAATACAAAAAAGTTATATTTAAATTAACAAAGACCCCTTTCACACTTGGCAATTTAGTTGCGCAAGTCTTTTGTGTTTGTAGATGTTAGAGGCAATGTCGGGTTAATGAGAAGAAAATTTTGCATGCTGTTTTGTTGTTGGGCAAGAGACTCGAGCAACTAAATTGCCTAGTGTGAAAGGGGTCAAACCAATGTAAGCTAACTTTATCAGATAGAAGTCAGAAAATATATCGAGCAAAAAATAATCTGGGTTTTTAACGTCTCCTGTAATAAATTCGACATGTTATACCGTATGTAGTAACACTTTTTAATAGACTTTTTGGTCAGAACTAAATGAAAGTTCCTCAAATCATATATTGAAGCTCAGTTCAGTTTAACATTAAAAGAAGTTCAAAGTCCACACAAAAGAACTAATAGCGTAGACAGGCGACAGCGTTAATATGCATCAGTCTAAATTCAAATTAACTTGTGAATTATCCCCATCCTAATGCGCATTAGCTTTGACGTAAATACACAAAATCAAACTGAATTTATTTTATTATTTTACCGTCGAAATCAATCAGCTGTATCATAATTATTTACTATTTTTAAAGGAAACGTAACACAGTAGAATAGAAAAAAAGAGGGAAATAAAGCTGTAAATTCTAAACGGTTAGCCCGTTTGGTTATGAAATTTCAGATTCGCAAAGAAGTTGGACACTTCGGGCATGTCAAGCAAATTACATATATAGAATCTCCTCAACAAGCTCTACAAAAAACCTTCTTGTAGCTATCAATTATCTCTTACAGCTTAGGAGATATACGCATTTGAAAATTAAATTTTAAAAATTTTTACCCACCCTACTCCAGTTTTTTGATAACAGCGGATCCGAGTATTTCCCGACAACACATGTATGTGTCAAATAGAAAAAGAATTTTTTAAAAATAATGACTAAGTTATATGCATTTGAATTTAAACAATTTTAAAAGGGTGATTTTTTTTTTTTTTTTGAAAAAAGTACATTTTTTCTTTTTATGTTATCGCAAACTATTTCTATGACGATGTATATAGAATTTATACTTTTTCAAAAGCTAACGTTTCATCAAATATTTTAAATAAAAAAAAATTAAAATTGTTGATACCGACGGGACCTGGTCCATTCAAAAAACGCCTATTTTTAGGTTAAGTTCAAGTTTAGGGCAAAAAATCTCAAATCGCATAGTCGATATCAAAATATAGTAACCCATTTTAGATGGCCAAATATGTATGTTCTTAATTATTTTGTAAAAGGTTCCGATAACCCCGCCCTGGTATAGATATTATAGCCAAAAAACTAAAAAATCCCATTTTTGGGATTTGTCAACACTTTTACAAATTTAAAAATTTGTTTTTATTTTTGCATTTTATGTAGGAAAATCTATATAAATGTAAAATTTCATTAAAAAGTATTCATAAATAAATATTTAATTTCAATTTGCAAAATTTGTATCTTCGCAAAAACTCATTAAAAAGCTTTTTTGTCATATTTTTCAAATAAGTATTCCATAAATTTTTTAAAACGTCTACCTTGAGTTTTTTACGTGGCAATTAATTGGGGAAAGCTTAACATCTAGCAGATAATTTACCGATTTGAAACAAATTTTTCAACATTAAACAGTTTACAAACAAACAATTGTTTACTAAATACAAAAACTGTCGTCTGTCAGGGTTAAATTTTAATTCACATTAGTGTGATGTTAATGCAAATTAACTCTACGTCTGTCTACGGTATAATATTGCAAGAACTAGCGACTAAAAACTAGATTTTAATTATTTGGATAAATTTTCAAAAATATTGAATTAACAGTTAATGTGTAAATTTAAATTATATGTTAAATGAATATTTGAAAGAATGAATGACTTTTAAATTTGTTTTAATAAACAAATTTATGCTTAATTTTACCTAAATTTTTAAATTGACAAAAAAAAAGCTTAAAACCGGTCGAACCCATTTTTAATAGAAAAACCCGAAAATCGGTTTTTAAAAATTACGCTTTTTCGAATTATTCGAAAACCGGTTTTTGGAATATGTCGAATATTTGACAACTCTATTATTGTTCGAATTTGGTACTATACTGGTTTATATTTGGTACTATAATACCAACATACTTTTTATTATCGAATAAAACATTTTAGTTTATAAAAATAATTGTTAAATCTTAAATGTTTAAAAAAGCACTGAAAACGGTGATGAAAGCACTGAGTTGACAAAGCTGATTCTATTATAACAACAGTGATGTCAACTTTGTGTGACCCAAACTCTAAAAACAAAGGGACCTAACAATTTGTATTAGATAGTAGAAACTAATATATATTATATACTTACTAAACACCGGACTATGGTCAGACCGTGATGATATTTTACCACTTTTTTCCTAAAAAAAAAAACAGTAATGGTAATTAATCAGTTTTTTGAATGCATATTTTTTTTAAAAATTTTGCACTTTTTTTAAATCAAATTGCTGCTTTTCACATTGTTTTCCTGTATCCGTGTAAACATTTCCATCAAAAACTTACCAGTTTCATTACTTAGAAGTTATCTAGCAATGCACAGTGAGACAGAATCGAAATATTTTGGAAATAAATCAGTAATTTCTAACTGACTGATCCGACTGGGATGAAATTTCACATAAGCGTAGCAGATGAGCTTCGAGCTTATTTTTTAAAGATGGGCCAAGTCTCCTAGGGAACTTATAAAGCTTTTATATTTTTCTAAAAGGCATCGCAACAAGGATATCGTTAGAAACTGTTATACACAAAATTTTTTATAGAAAAAACTGTTCTATATAAATTTCTCTATAGAAAAAACTGTTATGCACAAAATTTTTTATAGAAAAACTGTTATACCAAAATTTTTCTATAGAACAAACTGTTATACACAAAATTTTCTTTAAAAAAAATCTTATACACAAAATTTGTTATAGAATAATCTGTTATACACTAATTTCTCTGTAGAAAAAACTGTTATACACAAATTCCTCTATAGAAAAAACTGTTATACTAAAATGTTTCTATAGAAAAAAATTATACACAACATTTTCTATAGAAAAAACAGTTATACAAAAAATTTTCTATAGAAAAAACTGATATACACAATTTGTTTTTATAGAAAACAGTGTTATACACAAATATTTCTATAGAAAAAAAAGTTATACACAACATTTTCTATAGAAAAAAACTGTTATACAGAAATGTCTCTATAGAAAAAACTGTTATACAGAA
Organism: Calliphora vicina; assembly: GCF_958450345.1. Taxonomy (NCBI): domain Eukaryota; kingdom Metazoa; phylum Arthropoda; class Insecta; order Diptera; family Calliphoridae; genus Calliphora; species Calliphora vicina. The sequence goes on along the minus strand of NC_088785.1, from coordinate 3,962,788 downwards.
AATTTTTTATAGAAAAATCTGTTATACCCAAATTTTTATAAGAAAATTTTTGTACAAAATTTTATAAGAAAAACCTTTTATACACAAACATTTTTATAGAAAAAACTGTTCTACACTAATTTCTCTGTAGAAAAAACTGTTATACACTACATTTTCTGTAGAAAAACAGTTATACACAACATTTTCTGTAGGAAAAACTGTTATAAACAAAATTTTCTATAGAAAAACTGTTATACACAAATGTCTCTATAGAAAAAACTCTTATACTAAACAACTATTATTAACAAATTTGTCTATAGAAAAAACTATTATACACAAATTTTTCAATAGAAAAAGCTGTTATACACAAAATTTTCTATTAAAAAAAACTGCTATATTCATCTATAGAAAAAACTGTTTTACACACATTTTTCTATAGAAAAAACTGTTATGCACAAAATTTTCTATAAAAAAATTGTTATACACAAATTTTTCTATAGAAATAACTGTCATTCACACATTTTTCTGTAGAAAATATTGTTATATACAAATTTCTCTATGGAATCAAAAATTTCTATAGAAAAAACTGTTATACACAATGAATTTTATAAAATCTTACAGATTTTCAATAATATTATTAAATATTTTTTAAAATCGCTCCTAACTCACAACTTTAGGAACAAATTATGATATAAATCTTTCTGCCATACTCTAATACTAACCACTCTACATCCTCAGCTGCTGCTGCCAGCAAATCAAAGCAACAATTTTTAATTTTATTTTATTTTACAATATTTTCTCAGTATGTATCTGAGGCGCCCTACTTTGAACTCCAGATTAGCACGAATACTCCTCTGATACGCCTATGCTCAATATTATCGGATCAGCCATTTAGAAAAGGCAGATTTAACTCCAAAACAGTTTGATTCTGCCCCACTGTGCAATGTATTAATTATTAAGTGATGTATAATTTTTAGACCTATTTTATTAATTTTGGTAATTGAGCTTGATATCACTTTTATAAAATATGTAGTATTTGTTTTCTATTACGTTACTCCTTTGTATAGCATCTTCAAGGGAAATTAACAATTAATAAAAATTAAAACAAACTGTATGCTAGCTTTTGTTGTACCTACATATGGGCAATTCCACGAGAATGACTACCACGACCGAAAACCCTGAAACTTTTTTTCAAGATGATTTGAATAGGAGAAAACACTAAAATATTACTTTGTGTAAGTATTTAGAGCTTATTTAGAGCTTAAACTGGCTATATTTAATTTTTTAATTTAATTGGCATCTTTTAGGCTAAAATTGCGGTTAAAATTAAGTTCCGAATTAGCATATAGTATGAAATGGATTTTACTCTGATTGTTTATTTGCTATAAAAATTGTTTATTGAAACCGAATGTATATTTTCCATTATTTTTTTTTTAGTTTTTGTATACATACATATATTTAGAGAATATACATATATTGTTTTATTATAAGAGAAAAATCTGTAACGTACAATATTAAATTTTATTTATTATAAAATCATCCAAAGATTGTTTTTATTTAAATATAACGGATTGTAAAGGAAAAATATTTCGTTAAGTGTAAGAAATTAAAAGAAAACATAACGCCTCTCACGATTCGAATATTTTTGCATATTATTTCTACATGTAAATCAAAATGACTTCCGTTTTATGTCACGTAAGATATACCCTTATTTCGCTCGATATTTTGGACAACAATGTTTCGAAAGAACTTTTTATTATTTTCAAATATAGTACACACTGAAGGAAAATTTTTCAGATACTCTTATTTTTGCAACATCTATTCCACTCTATAGCCGTACAAATGTCACGTACGATGATATGGAATTGCCCATATACTTTGTTATAGTTTGTTTTTATTATTAATTGTTAACTTTTCCTGAAGATGATATGCAAAGGAGTATCAAAATATTGGAAATAATAAACAAATATTATTTTATAAAACTTACCCCAAGTTCAATTAACTATAACTAAAATTTATTCGAAATTTAACATTGAAGCTCATTACTTTGTAATGAAAGCTTTCTATAGTATTTTTTTTTTTAATTTTCATATGTATAAAAAAAGCGCAAAATTTTTTGTCAAACATGACAATATAAGAAGGTGTAGGTACATTTGTTTGTTATGACTTACCTCACTTTCTGTTAAGTCGATAAGGCTCGATTTTTCCTCAACCAATAAGTTTTCGGAGGAGATTTTTTCATCTTCACGATCACCCTCATCTTTGAAAATCTTAACCTCATCGGTGCTGCCCAAATCATCACCAGATGAGCCTGTATGTCGCGTATGACTGGTATGAGGCATGCTGATGTTGAATTTTTTTTTTAATTCTTTATTTTGTTATTTATTCATTCATTCGTTCGTTCATTCACTCGTTCATTCATTCGTTCGTTCATTCAGTCGTTCATTCATTCATTCATTCACTCATTCATTTATTCATTAATTTATGCATGCATTAATGCATTTATTCATTCATTTAATTATTCATTTAATTATTTTTTTTTATAAATTACACTAAGTATTGTGTATATATTTTTTGTATTATACAATTATATAACTGATTGCACCCGTTTAAAACAAACAAAAAAATAATTTATATTGATCGTTGTTTAATTTTTGTTATTTTTATTGTTATTGTTGGTTGGTTTTTGTTTATAACTATGTATTATTATTTTATGGTACTATTTATTGGCATTAAAATTTGGTGCGAAGTTGTTGTTACTATATTTTTGTTTTGCTTTTTGTTGTTGTTATTTTTATTTAATTTTTTATTGAAATTATTTTAATTTTGGTTGGTTTTGTTTTAAATTATTTTTTTATTATTTGTTTCAAATATTTATGTAGATTATAATTATTATTATTTATTTTACACTCATTTCGTTTAAAGATTTAAAACTATATTCTAAATATATTTTAAAATCACAATTTTTTATGCTTAATTTTTTATTTAAACATGTTTTTTTGTTGTTGTTGTTGTTTTCTTTTGGTTCTTGTGTAATTTTCTATTAAATAGATTTATGAGCACGATTTTGCAGCAAATGTAAAGATGATGAATACTTTTTATATATTTAAAATTTCAGTTAAAACGATTGTATTTCAAAGATGGCCTTAATGTTATATATATTACAATTAAATTTACCTGAAAAAATTAAAAATACAATTAATAGATTTGTTTAATTTTTTACTACTAATATAAATTTCTTAATTAGGTACTAAAATATATCGTCCCTCTACACTTCGTTTAAAAACTAAAGGATAGCCTCAAACAAATTTATTATAACAAATCATAACAAAGTCAAAATATCATATTTATTGCTACCAATCTAAAATATAAACCATTTCAAAATCTTGGACATAGTATGTGCTTTATTTTGCGTACCTATTAATTGCAGGAATTTTAGGCCACGCCCTCAACTGACAGGCGTAATGTGCTGGCATTTAAATGGTGGTTAGTTTTTTTTACATTAATCTTGTGAATTTCTATTATAGATGAACTACCTACATACAACTGTCCAAGTTCCATGCATAACTTCTCTGTGTTGAGCTCCAGAAAAAATGTAATATAATCAATCGTGTTCATCATAAATTGTCTATGGATCGATCGATCGAATGAACGATTGTCCTTTCTTTCCAAGAATATATGTACATAAGTAAGTATGTAAGTATGTACATATGTATGTAAGTATGTTGTGTATGTCTCGATCAATGACAAAAGCACAAGCTAAAAAGCCAATTTTATTAATGTCACAAACTAACAACGAAAAAACTAAAATATAAAATACTCGTTTTTGCGTTCTTTCTTCAGCTTCTTCTTCTAATTCTTTTTTGGTATTGTCTTTGCTGTTGCTGTTTTTGTTGTCGTTATTGTTGTAGAAACCTGGTCATAGCTTTTGGGAAGCAAAACATTTTGATCATTTTGACGTTTTTTTAGAGTAAATTTAGTGATTTGACGTTTGACTAAAATCGCTAACATGCCAACGATTTTCCACATAAATTTTATTATTGCAATTAAATTAAATATTGAAAAAAGAAAGGAAAGGAAGGAAAATACAAGCAATCTCAATGCATAATTAATATTGAAATTTACAAGCAATTTTTTATTTTATATTGTTATGCTCTCAAATAAAAAATGATTCGGGTTTTTAATCGGTTCTTGGTTGTTATTTTCATAATTTTATAAAGGCTCCATTAGTCCAAGGTGGTGTCCAAGGCGAATTCAGGCAAATACGAGCGAATTCATTAATTTTTTATATATGGAGTTTGACATTCGAAACAATGAGTGAGTTGGTTCAAATGTCAATCTCCATACATAAAAAATTAGTGAATTCGCTCGTATTTGCCTGAATTCGCCACCGTCACCACCTTATTTATATACTCGCCTTGCATTAGTCTTTGCGTTCTGTAACGTTTCTGTTCTGTTTGTATATTGTTTGTTAATAGGTGTGTTCGCGTACTTTCCAGTAAAAAATATCCAGTAACTTTATTTTAGAGAGTAAAAAAAAATTACTCTCAATCTAAAAAAATATCCAAAAAAGTACGCGAACAACAAATTGTAAAAATAAGTTGTATTTTATTATAAATCTATTTAAAACGTTTGTTTTTTCTTATTTTTCTTCTTTTCTTTGCAAAACTTGTATATTGTATTAATTTTCCACTTTTTAGTTCTGTTTACATTTGCAACCACATGTTTTAAACACAATTTTATGTTGATATTTTTTACTGGAGAAAAAATGTCCAGTAAAAAATATCATGTTCTCTATCTACGAACTGTCACTTTTAACACTCTCTTGCTCTCTCGTTACAAGTTTTTAAAAGTAAACGAACGGAATCCCGTAACTTCCAGTGATAATTTGTACAAATTATTACAAATTATCAAGTACGCGAACACTACTAATGATTTAATTTAAACAAATTTTTTTTTCATACATTAGTAGAAATTTATATTTATTTTATTAAATGTTCAATTTAAACAGTCCGTTAACAATTTTGGTGTTCTCAAAATACCGACAAAAAACATTATTTTCAGAAGGCAATACCTCTCAAAATAGATGTGAAAGTTGGGAACCCTGCCTTCAAGTGACAACATGTTTACATAAATCAGCTGTTTAATGTGGCCATAGACAGCCGGAATCTTTTGAAAAATTCATTATCCTGCATGTCTGCCAGGTAGTTAGGCCTGGCATGATAAACTCTTTCAGCATTCACTTGGAACTCTGGTTCTTCGAGTTCATCCTCCATCAAATTAATGTTAATTCCTCTATTAAATTTTTTTTTTATAAAATCTATTTAATTTCGTTTATAAAAACACAAACACATAAAAACTATGAACAGCAGTCAGCTGATTGAATTTATCTGTACGATAAATAAATAATTGGCAGATGAGGTCGGGTTAGCTTTGCGACAGAATAGAAGCAAATGAGACATTGAGAAAACCAAATTTCTTTAATCTGCAGTTTCTCTTTAGGGAAAAAGATAATCACCTAATGAGAATACGGCCCTATATATTAGAGGAGAAGGAACCGATATATCTGAATTCAAATCTATAAATTTATGTGCGATATATTTTGATCGGTTTCCAAATGGCGACATACAAAAAATAACATCTGCAGTTCTGGAATCGTCATCAACTAACTTTTAATACTATGGGGTGACTGGCTCATCTTTATTTTCTTGTATGGGGACCGACCCACTCTAGTGTATACGCCTATAGATCATTTCCACCGAAAAGTCTACCAAGATCGAAAAATTAAAATTTAATCAATTCAAATCAAATTTCGCTCCAAATAAGTTTTATATACATATGTTATGAAATTTTATGATGATCGGTACATAATTAGTCATAGCTCCCATATAAGTCTCACTTCCGAAAATCATTTTAACGAGCATAAATCTTTTAAAAATTTTGGTATCCACATAAAATTCAACAGAAATAAGTTTCATATAGACATAAATTACGCGACCTAATATTAAGCCGATTTCCGAAAATCATTTACGAAAATAAAATATTATATGGTCATGCTTTCTTACTTGTTTTCATTTTCTTATTTCTTAACCAAAAAATGAATGAAATGAAAATTCAAATAACGTAACGTCATGAAGCGTCACGTCAGATACTAAGCCTAACAAATAAAAAACGAGGAAAGATTTTTAAATTTTATAATTTGGAAAATAAATTTATATTATTCCAAATACATCCTATTTTATACAAAAAGTCTTGCCCAAAGTTTCTACAAATTTGAATTTTTCATTATTTTATAATATTTTTTTGTCAGGTCACGCCATAATGGAAATGCCCATATACAAGAAGCCAAACAAATTGTATCTATACAATAACAAAAATAAATAAATGTAATTATATTTAACACCGTTGTCCAGCAAACATACAAATTTTAATAAATATTTGAAATATGACTAATTAAAAATAATACATAAATTGAAAATAAAAAATATAATATTTATGTAGAATTTTTTGGTGTGCATTTTTTAAAATTGTACTAAGAAATAAAACGTTGTAACTTTCTATTAATCGTATGTTTAATATTGGTAGAGAATTAATGTTCATATCAACCATTAATGAGGTACCACAAACAAGAGTGTTCGAGTGTTGCTTTTCTGCAACTAAATAGACTGCAATTTTCTACATTCAGTACCGAGTATAAAAAACGCAACGCACAGTAGTATAGAAAACAAGTAAGAGAGCTATATTCGGCTGTGCCGAATCTTATATACCATTCTCCAAATTATACTTCAAAATACAAATTTTTTTTTTCAATGTTGTTTTTTTTTAATTTTCCGGACAAACATTTTTTTCTAATCATTATTTAAAATTTTTTTTTTAAATTTTTAAAAAAAGGTTTGTTTGGTTGGTGCAAAAAAAATTCGGATTAAAAAATATTTTTTCCGATTGTAGGTCCAACTTACTATTGTCTTATATATGTACATCGTTGCAAAGGTCTTTGAAATATCTATCATTAGATATCCATATTGTCTATATTAATGACTTAATAATCCAGATATAGGTCAAAAATCGAGGTTGTCTTGGTTTTTTCCTCATAAGTATCTCAGCCATTTGTGGACCGATTTTGCTGATTTAAATAGGAAACTTCTCGAAAGCATGTCTGACAGAATTATTGAAAATTTGTATCCCGAAGATATCTGGGGTCTTCAGAAAATTGATTTCAACAGACGGACATACAAACGGACATGGCTTAATCGACTCCGTTATCTATAAGGATCCAGAATATATATACTTTATAGGGTCGGAAAATTATATTGTGGAAATTACAAACGGAATGACAAACTTATATGTATGTTATACCCTTCCCACGAAGGTGAAGGGTATAAAACGGGAAATAAATCTTGTCGAGTTTAAGTTTTGTACTTGGACCTCATGGTCCAGGGGTCCCCAAAGTAGGACACCTCGGGTATGTTAATTTTTAAAATGATCCTATTTCTTCGTTTGTGTTCCGATTTCAAAAATATAACATATGTGCATAGAATCTCCTAGCCATTTTAAATAATTATTTTTTTAAAAAAAAAAAATTTGCAAATCTAGTCCATTTTCTTAGAGTTGTATTTTTTTTACCTCGCAAAAATTTACCACTTATTTTGCTAATAATTTTATAATTATCCTTACATACAAAAATATTGGAAAAAATGTCATACAATAATTGATTATGACCACAAAGAATTTATAAATAGCAGATGGGGAGAATTGGATTCCGTTATAAGAAAAATCATTCCAGTTGAATATCACATAACATTGCGTTGCATTTTTTTATGCTCGGTACTGTACATACATATTTAGATATTCATACTTTAAACAAGTAGCAAATGTCAAAACAATTATTTGAAATCTTATGCCAGTTTCTTAGCTAAGAAGGAATTATGTCTCTTTTTTTCCCCTTGTTAAATCATAATTTGTTCTACATTTTTATTTTTTTCTTCTTTTTTATATGAAAACTTTTCGCTTTTTAGGAAGGGAGGGGAATTCCTATTTCACTCCCTCTGGATCCGGGCCTGTATTAAATGAAATGAACTGACTTAATAGCGATATGTAAAAGAGTGAGTTGTTTGTTTATTATTATTGGTGTGCGTATGAGAGTATGATTATTTTCAAACCCATAAAACAAAATAAACAGAACTAATTCTGACAGAATTAAAATTGACAAGAATTTATTGAAAACAAAAATACTACTGCATACTAAAGATGAGCGATATTTCCATACCTGTGATTTAATCACCGTGATTGAAAAGTCACTGGCAACAACTATTACTGAATATAGCAAGTAACAACAACATATGTACTCTTAAATGTATGTACATACGTACATATTTCTTTTATATATTTCAACATTTACTGGTACCGTTTTCTGACAAATCACTGGAACAACTGGCGAAACTAACAGGTACTTTTAATGTCGTTCTTTCACATATTTCAACAAACTTCTTTTATACATACAGTGGTGGTCAAAACATATGCAACCAGCAACAGAATATTACAAAAGTGATTTAAACTACTTTAAGATGTAAACAAAAATATTCATTTGCTTATAATATTTTTTAATTAATGCTTTAAAAATAAGAATATGAAATTTAATTCAGAATTTTTTGCATTAAAAAGAAAAAAAATTTAAAAAACTACGTATGGGTTGATATTTCATTGGCCAAAACATATGCAACTAATTGCTTTTAAAACATTTCTGTCTATAAAACTTAATATTTCGTGGCAAATCCTATATTTCCAATGACGGCCTTACATCGGCAAGGCTGTGAAGCTATCAAATTGGCAATAAAATTTGCAGGAATAGCGTTCCAAGCATCTACCAATCCTTGAAACATAATATCTGAATTAGTGCAATTTTCGGTGTCGATTCTTTGATTAACGATTGCCCAAATGTTCTCAATGGGATTTAGATCTGGTAATTGTGGTGGCCATTCCATTACCGAAACTCTTTCTTGTGCTAACAACGATTTAACAACATGTGAAGAGTGCTTGGGGTCGTTATAGTGCTGAATAACTCATCCAAGAGGCTTATTATCCTCAGAATTTGGAAGCATTACTCTTTCCAAGATGTCTATATAGATAAATCCATCCATTATTTCATTAATTTAGAGCGATTGGCCAACTCCAGCATCAGAAAAACTGCCCCCATACCATTACGTTGCATCCTCCATGTTTCAGTGTCCTTTTGCATTATGTGCTTGAAGCCGCGTGTTAAGTGGTCGTCTTACGTAACACATGAAATCACTTCCGATGATATTAAATTCGGATTCGTCGCTAAATAGGACAGTAGTCCATTTGTTTTCTGGCCAATTTAAATACTCCATAGCAAACTTCAAACGTTTCTTTTAATATAAGCGGTTTTTGCGCGTAGGGAAATCGTCGGTGAAGCTTGCAGGATGCAACGTAATGGTATGGGGGTTGTTTTTCTGCTGCTGGAGTTGGCCCATCGCTCTAAATTAATGAAATAATGGATGGATTTATCTATAGAGACATCTTGGAAAGAGTAATGTTTCCAAATTCTGAGGATAATAAGCCTCTTCGATGAGTTATTCAGCACGATAACGACCCCAAGCACTCTTCACATGTTGTTAAATCGTGGTTAGCACAAGAAACAGTTTCGGTAATGGAATGGCCACCACAATTACCAGATCTAAATCCCATTGAGAACATTTGCGCAATCGTTAATCAAAGAATCGACACCGAAAATTGCACTAATTCAATATTATTAATAATATTATGTTTCAAGGATTGGTTATGCTTGGAACGCTATTCCTGCAAATTTTATTGCCAATTTGATAGCTTCACAGCCTTGCCGATGTAAGGCCGTCATTGAAAATATAGGATTTGCCACGAAATATTAAGTTTTATAGACAGAAATGTTTTAAAAGCAATTAGTTGCATATGTTTTGGCCAATGAAATATCAACCCATACGTAGTTTTTTAAATTTTTTTTCTTTTCAATGCAAAAAATTCTGAATTAAATTTCATATTCTTATTTTTAAAGCATAAATTAAAAAATATTATAAGCAAATGAATATTTTTGTTTACATCTTAAAGTAGTTTAAACCACTTTTGTAAAATTCTGTTGCTGGTTGCATATGTTTTGACCACCACTGTATATATTTTCAAAATTCATTATGTTTTTATTAAAAAATTAAAATAGGTAGTAATACACAATGTATTCTTCTTAACATTGTTGTTATTTTGCTTAACACAGACAAACGTGATCATGTTCACTGTTTAAAAAGAAAACGGTGATTTATAAATCACGTTCACTGAGAACAACGTTCTTCAAAAATCTCTACTGCACATCTAAAATTATTTGAAATAACAGTGAGAGCATTAAAGACAATTGGTCAATTCAGAAAGTCTCTTATCATGTCATATTGTCATAATGTCCTAATATTTCACAATGGTTTTTTATTGATTTTCAAGCAAGAAATGTACTAAAATAACACTGCTCTGTATGCTATGTTTATTGTGTTATCGTAATGAACCAGCAGAGTCGGTTAAGCCGAGCTGCCGAGTCGTGATATATTAGGACATTATGACAAATATGACTGATAGAGAC
>NC_088785.1:809694-834694 GCF_958450345.1 Calliphora vicina | reverse complement strand
GCCTGTTGCCATCTACCCCTAAGGATACGGTAAACCTTACCCCAGGGGTCATCCCTGTTGTCCTGTACGAAAGTACGCCACTCGTCCTCCTTCACACTCACGATTCTGTCCTTGTAGACTCTCAAGGCAGCCAGATAGTCAGCTTTTCGCTGCACCAGATCTTCTGCATTAGAGCGCCTTCCCCTCTGGAATCGCTTCCTGAGACGACGAACGCTCCTCCGCATCAGATCCAGCTCGCGAGTCCACCACCTGACCCCTCCCTGACGAGTCTTGCGACAACGACCAAGGAGAGTATCATTAGTGGTACACATCCACCGATCTATCAGGCTGACTTGACTGTCAATAGTAAGTGCCCTAAAGTCGTCAATTGGAACATCCAACGCTGCCCACCGAAATGCGTCAGCATAGTTATCCCAATTGACGTCGCGTAGTTTCCACTTGCGTGGTAGGTACGTCCCGTCCGTTGCCCGTTGGTGGGAGACCACAATCTCAATGAGACTATGATCACTCACACCAAAGTCATCCCTAATCTTCCAGCTAAAACGGTATTCTGTCATTGCCCCCACATTGGCTAACGTCACGTCAATGTCACTACATCCTCTTGGACCATCAAAAGTGTACATCTCACTAGGCTCATTGAGGACAATGAGCCGCTAAATGTCACTAAGCATGACACCTCGCAAGTAGTTCTGATGAGCAGAAGTATTCCCGCCCATCTTAGAGAACCACATGCGAGAGCATGCATTTGCGTCTAAACCAAGGATTATAGGTGAACTACTATCCAGTAGTAGTACCGAATCCATGTACCCTAAATAGGGTTCAAGAGGCCCCCCAAACCTACAGTAGATGCTTGTCAGTAGCATTCTACCAAAACCGCCCTCTACGCTAACGCAGACTCCCCAATCACTCCTACTCATAACCGTACAGTTAATGTAACTGTCCTTAATTATAATAGCGGCGTTGGCCCCCAAGTCCGTAAACGCTCGCATACCCCCCGGCAAACCCCTGATGTGACCATCCGCGACATACGGCTCCTGCACGAGTGCAAAAGTCGCATTCAGGTTGTACATCGCTTGACCTAGTTCGCAAATCACCGAATATGCCCGCTGGCAGTTAAGCTGCAAAATTTTTATATCCGTACCCTCCATATTAATGGCGTGCGTTCGCCTTGGCGACAATGGCGCTGTAAACTGGGCAGGCTGCAGACATCATTAGATGCCCAGCCGGGAGCCCATTAAAGGCACAGTTTCTGCATCTAATCTCATTCTGGCAGCGTGAGGCTAAGTGGCCGGCCGTGCCACATAAGCGACAGACATCAGTCTTCATCCTGCAGTCCCGTACCATGTGGTCGAAACCCAGACATCTAAAGCAGCTGGGGACTGCGTCGTGTCGTCGTACCGTAAATGAAAACCATTTCACGTAGCACCTTCCGATATCAAGCAACTGCTGCAAAGTATCAGCATTGCCCTCAAGTACGACGTTTACCGGGCTGCCATTAGGCTTCCAAGGCCAGTCACCAGACGAACGCTACGTTTAAAGACATCCTCGGACATCACCTGCTTCAGATTCATCTCGTACAGCTCCGTCATAAATTCATCCGGGGTAATCTCCGGATGAACTCGCTGCACGACGATCCTCGGCCCGAGCTTGTCTCTCATCGACACCTCCAACCCTACCTCACCGAACTTAGTATTCTTCGCTACCTTCTCCCTTTCCGCTACGGACGGGGTCCGAATGACCGCTCCGCCATCTCGCATAGGCCGCAACTCGTGAACCCGAACACCCAACGTGGGGCCGACCTCCTGCTCGACCTTCCTCATAACCTCCTTAGAGGTTGCACCGCCCTTACCACGAACAACAACCGACCAGGTCTCCACTGGCTTCGGTACCGCCGGAAGAACAGCCGCAGAATTAGCAGCCACAGCTACGGGTGCCCGGGCAGAATGCCGGGGGACAGGCAACATTGGCTGCGGCATCTGGGTTGTCCCGACAGCATCCAATCCAAACACCTGGCTCCAGCATGAGCTGCGTAAGGTCCCTGGTGACCTCCTTAAGCTCCAACACATAATCAGAAGAGGCAGTGGTAGCCCTCTTCTTCCTCCTCGACTTGTTGGTGGTGTTGTCTTCAGCAGACCCCATCACCATCTCTTCATCAGCAGCAGAAAGAGCAACATATACAGCTGAAACAGCAGTAGCAGCACGCTTCGACTTGGGAGACTTTTGCCAGCGGAGTCTCAACTTTTTTATTTTCACATAAGCGACAGACATCAGTCTTCATCCTGCAGTCCCGTACCATGTGGTCGAAACCCAAGCATCTAAATCAGCTGGGGACTGCGTCGTGCTGTCGTACCGTAAACGAAAACCACTTTATGTAGCACCTACCAACGTCGAGCATATGCTGCAAAGTACCAGCGTTGCCCTCAAGGACGACATTTACTGGACCGCCACTCGCCTTCCAAGGACCAGTCACCAGACGAACGCTCCGCTTAAAGACCTCCTCGGACATCTTCTGCTTGAGATTCATCTCGTACAGCTCCGTCATAAATTCATCCGGGGTAATCTCCGGATGAACTCGCTGTACGACGATCTTCGGTCCAAGCTTGTCTCTCACCGACACCTCCAACCCAACCTCACCGAACTTGGCATTCTTCGCCACCTTCTCCCTCTCAGCTACCGACGGGGTCCGAATGACCACTCCGCCATCGCGCATAGGCCGCAAAGTGTGGACGCGAACACCCAACGTAGTTCCAACCTCCTTCTGGACCTTCTCTACTATCTCCTTAGACGAGACGCTCTTCTTCCCCTTGACCACCACCGACCACCTTCACATTACAACGCGCGAGTCAAAAACAGGTAGCAGCAAACAGCAAAACAGCAGGGAGAGGTGCGAAGACGGTGCACTGCTGGGAGGGACAGATAACGCGTATCAGCCCCCACCAACAAACATACCCATATCTGCAAACCGGGCCAGGCGATGTACAATACCTGTGCGAAGGCACATTGGCAGTTGAGCACCACCACGAATGATCACATCAGAGGTCACCTCCACTAACGTACAGTCCTCCTACGATTAAATACGCCCCTTGCGTATTCACCTAACCTTCTAAACGTCCGACTGTCCTCTAAAGCCCTACTACAATCCCATCCCCCCTCAGAATGATAGATCCCCATATCATCCAGACTCCTAATATCACTATAAAGTGAACACCCCGTAAGTACATGTAACCAGTCCTCCGTCCCTTGTCCACAACTACAGTCCGGCGAATCTGACAGACCCCTTTTATGCAAAAATGCATTCAAGGAGCCATGTCCAGTCAGTATAAAACCCAAACTCAAGCCAAAGCCAAAGTTCGGGCGTTCCCTAACAAAGGTAGCGTCCCGTATAAACTCGTGAGTGACCCGCCCGTTGTTACTGTTCGTCCAGCGTGAACGCCATCTTGAAACAAGATGATCGTCCAGCAGGAGTTTCGTCCGTCTTGAGTCCAACCCTACCACGTCAGAAGCAGAAATCCAGTCATGACTAAGAAGTGGCAGCCCCTTCTTGACCTTAAAAGCAATACCACGCCGTATTACTTCCAAGTCAAGGGGAGCAGCACCCAGCAGGACCTGAAGAGCATCCGTCGAGACCGTATGGCAAACTGGCATGCAAGCCAGCATTGCAACTCTCTGATAAGTCAATGACTTTTTGCGGCCCATAACAGACATAACCGTTTCGTACCATACGGATGAGCCAAACGTTGCACAAGCAACGAAAAGTCCACCATATATGGTACGCACAGCACGCCTGCCAAGACCCCAGTCACTTGATGCGTCTGATACAACTTGCAACGACAGTCAGCTTTTCTCGAACCACAGAGAGATGAGCCAAGTAGTTCATTCTCTCACCCATCGCAACACTTCAACACCGACACTGTTCCCCCACTCATTGACCTCACGCATGGCCTGCTCACCTCTTCTCTCCAGCTCAGCACGAGACTGACCTTCGATTAAGATGAGCAAGTCATCCGCGTAAGCACAGAGTCGGCAAGACGCCGCCAGAGACCTCAACAAGGGATCCATCATTAGGTTCCAAATAAATGGACCACAGATAGACCCCTGAGGACAGCCCCTGGCAACTTCCCTGCAAACAGTATCGTTGGCGCCTACCACAAAAGCTTTCCTACCGCTGAAGTAACTTCTCCATAGGGAGAGCTCCCGACAGCCAACTAAACGCAGTCTATCGAGAACCTCTCTCCAAGAGAGATAATCAAACGCACCCTTCAAATCAACAAATATGCCAAGGACATATTTGCTTGCAGAGTTTACAACGCTAGACTTGACATGGTGCCACGCGTACTCAACAGATTTCCCCTCCTTAAATCCGAACTGAAACTCAGAAGCCACCTCATTGTAGGACTCTTTCAGTCTGTATACCATCATCCTTTCCAGCACTTTTCCAAGTACCGGAAGGAGGCTGATACCCCGATAAGAGCGTGGATCACTCCTCACTTTATCAGGCGACTTCATGAGCACCACAACTTTAGCCTGCTTCCAAGCCTCAGGGAAATAGCCCTCACTAATACACTTCCCAAAGACTGACTCCAGATATTCCGGTATGGCCTTCCAGATGCTTTTACACATCTCTCCAGTCATACCATCAATACCCGGAGATTTCCTACTTTTGACGCGGTATATGCTATCATCAACTTCCATTCTCTCCAGTGGCGGAGGACTAACCATCTCCCCATAAGGAAGATGATCAGCCAACTCCGCCCCCGGAAAGAAAGTCTCAAGCAAGGCGTCCGTGCACTGCCTCCATGTCAGTAACGTTGTGTTACCAACACGAAGACCCGACAAGTCCGCCTGTTGCCGTCTACCCCTAAGGATACGGTAAACCTTACCCCAGGGGTTATCCCGATTGTCCTGTACGAAAGTACGCCACTCGTCCTCCTTCACACTCACGATTCTGTCCTTGTAGACTCTCAAGGCAGCCAGATAGTCAGCTTTTCGCTGCACCAGATCATCTGCATTAGAACGCCTTCCCCTCTGAAATCGCTTCCTGAGACGACGAACGTTCCTCCGCATCAGATCCAGCTCACGAGTCCACCACCTGACCCCTCCCTGACGAGTCTTGCGACAACGACCAAGGAGAGTATCATTAGTGGTACACATCCACCGATCTATCAGGCTGACTTGATTGTCAATAGTAAGTGCCCTAAAGTCGTCAATTGGAACATCTAAAGCTGCCCACCGAAATGCGTCAGCATAGTTATCCCAATTGACGTCGCGTAGTTTCCACTTGCGTGGTAGGTACGTCCCGTCCGTTGCCCGTTGGTGGGAGACCACAATCTCAATGAGACTATGATCACTCACACCAAAGCCATCCCTAATCTTCCAGCTAAAACGGTACTCTGTCATTGCCCCCACATTGGCTAACGTCACGTCAATGTCACTACATCCTCTTGGTCCATCAAAGGTGTTCATCTCGGTCCAAGCTTGTCTCTCACCGACACCTCCAACCCAACCTCACCGAACTTGGCATTCTTCGCCACCTTCTCCCTCTCAGCTACCGACGGGGTCCGGATGACCGCTCCGCCATCGCGCATAGGTCGCAAATCATGCACACGCACACCTAAAATGGGGCCAACCTCCTTCTGGACCTTCTCCACTACCTCCTTAGACGAGACACCCTTCTTCCCCTTAACCACCACCGACCACGTCTCCACGGGCTTTGGGGTAACAGCAGTTATGGCTGCGCGCATATCAGCTCTCACAGGTCGTTCAGCTGGGACTCTGGGAACTGCAAAAACAGGCCCAGCAGCTGGGGCAGATGAAAAAGCAGGAACTGCAGCTTCCAATCTCCCCTTAAGGCGTTCATTTTCAGCCACCAACCTCATCAACAGGACCTCATATTTAGAGCACTGTTGCAGCACACCGCGCGCAAGCTGCTGATCGACGCCATCAGCGAGTACCATGGTAGTCACCCCATCCGTCACCGCTTTCATCTCCTCAACACTGACTCTGGCCTTCTCCCTCATCGATGCGCCCCTCTTCCTCAAACGAGGTTTCCTGCCACCAGTAACCTCCTCTTCACTCACTAGATCATCAGTGACACTCATCGGGTCCACAACATTACCCGTAGCTACAGCGGCAACAGCAGCAACAGCACCTCTTTTCGGCTTCGGCGAGCTAGGTTTCGGGCGCTTCGACTTACTTTCCACCGATTCCTCCGCCTCGCTGTCGGTGTGGCGCACCTTGGGTACACCAGCCGGCGGCACAGAACGGGTATCATCGGTGGCACTATCCGACGCATCACCCTTCGGCTTCTCACCCTTCCGCTTACTAGCAGGAGGCATAGTAAAAACCCCGAAAAAACAACCCAAATATCAGTAAAAAACAAGAAAAACCAGCAAAAATAGAATTTTGAAAAATTTCCCTCTTCAAAACTACGGGAATACCCCTACTATATATTACAAAGAATGTAATCACACAGGAATACCCTTATTAGCGGATACACAAATTGGCAACACAGCCAAGACACCAACCAGTTAGTCACGAACCACTTAGCCAATACACAAACCGGAAATGGCCAACCCAAAACCGGGAGTACTTAGCCAAGACACGAGTCACAAACCACTTAGTGGAGTCACACACCAACCTAGTGACAACACCAACTCACTCACCCACACGTATGGCACCACCAAAACAGCCGCCGGAGTTTGGCCTTGAGACACCTTGTCAGCGGAGTCTCAACTTTTGGCAGCGGAGTCTCAACTTTTCTATTACACACACACACACTATGTTAATCTGCCTATATCTTAGGCATCCGCCAACCGATTCACAAAATACCACTTTCTCCCGAATCTATTGAGTCCAAGCTTTAAAATTCACTATCGCTCTTTTTAATATTCGCACTACTACACTTTGAAATTACGTACCGAAAATCCGCTTATAAAAACACGTCTAATCAGCTCAACGTACAACGCACAAGTGAGTAGATAGGGACAGTAGGAATCTCGTTAATCCATTCATGCGCGTCACTAATTAGATGACGAGGCATTTGGATATTTTTTTTTTTACGATCGAACCCACCAAACTCACACCCACTCCTCCCCGATCAAGGAGTGACCTTGCCTCGACGGAAACGAGAGGCGGTGTCCGTACTAACCTAGTCCGGACTAGGTAGAGCTGTCCTAAATTAAGCCCGATCCCGCAGGCTGCACGTAATTTACTTTAACTTAGTCAAAATAAAACAAATTCCTGGAGACACCTCATAAGAGATGCCTACAGGAGTCAAAAAAAATGGTGAAACGGTATGCTAACCTAACCGATACCCGATCTATTGCTGCGAGACCCCATGAACCTTCTATGCGATATAATACCTCCTATCATAACTCTAGTACTAATTAAAGCGGTTTCCCTCTTCCCTAACAACCCCCACTCAACTAACCTATTCACTGAATCCCTAGACCAAACTCCTCTCCAATTAAGTGTTATTGCGCAAAATTGCACCTGGTTGCGTCCGTATTTTTCTGTCAGTGCACTAATAACGCCCTGTGTGTTGTATTTGTCCGTCTTTTCCTTGTGCATATTAGACAAATCACGACCATCTGTAACGACCTGTGCGTCTAGCACATAGATCTTTTCCCCCTTTAAAACCACAATGTCAGGTTTCCTTATCCCAGAGGTTGTTTGCAATTGATCTTCTACTACAACCTGAAGTCCTTTAGCCCTCAGACTCCTTCCCATAAATTTAACTACACTATCATGTCTATTCGTCCTATCCCTTTTCGTTCTAAAACATCCCTGAACTATATGATTCAAAGTTTCCTGAGCTTCACATCCTGCACGGCACCTTCGATCTGATGTCCTCCCACGGGTACATCTTGAACGTGTAGGGAGCGCATTAATACGCAACTTTATACAATTGATAAAGTCCCTTCCAGACAAAAGTCTAGTCGGTTCCCTTATCCAACGTTGTGCTTGTTTGTGGTCACTACTATGTAGTAAACCACGCCCATCAAAAGATTTGTACAAGCGATCTGCCCAGAAAGCTTTTAAATCCCCCTTGCTTAGGATCCTAACTTCTCCTGTATCTAAACGTCTTTCAACTTTGGCGACCTCTGAAGCAACGAAAGTATCCACAGAAACAATCCCACTCGGGAGTGGTAATTGTAATTCCTGTAGACGCTTAAGTCTCAACAGCGGTGCTTGCCACCTAAGCGAAACAATGCCCAGACCGCCATCCTCCACAGAAGCATGGAAGTACGCGATTGGAACATCATCTGGCAAGCTGAGCCATTTGCGTAAGTAGGCCCTAATTGTCCTATCGATACCCCTTAAGCAACCTATCATAACGTTCCCGAGGGTCAGTACATGATAAAGTTGAGGTATCAATACCGATCTAAGTGCAAACAACCTCTATTGTGGTTTTAGGGGTGCTCTTGTGAGCCGATCTAACTTCTCTCTAAGGGGCGCCTTCAAATCCACCTTAGTTCTGCCTTCTGCGGTGAAAGTCACACCTAGGTATTTCCACTCTTCGGTCCTCTTCAGTGCTCTTATGGCCCGTCCCTCAACATAGAACTCTTTTTGTACAACCACCGAACGTTTCTGTTTAGGTTGTCCTTTAATGGACACCGACAGACATTTGGCGCTGTTCAATTTAAGTCCACAAGAGCCAAGGAACTCACTGGCTATATCAAGCAACTTCTGAAGACCGAGTGGGGTTGATGCCCAGATGACCAAGTCGTCAGCAAAAGCAGCAATATTAGTCATAAAATTTCCAATCTTGCATCCTAGCTCTGGCGGGAGTTTTCGGATCAGTCTGTCCATCACTAAGTTGAACAGTACTAGAGACAAGGGGTCTCCCTGCTTTACTCCTCTCCCGGGTAAAACCAGTTGATCCGAAACCCATGAATCGCCAGAGAATCTGATGCGCGATGTGGAATATATATGTCTAATATAGTCGACCAACTCCTGTGGTTGGCCGTACGATTCAAGAGTCCCATATATTGTATTATGAGACACAGAATCAAAGGCTTTGCTGACATCAAGGACCGCAATATGGCAGGAAGCATAATTTTGATGATGCTCCCTGAGAAGATGATCTATCAAGGTCGTATTATCAGCACACCCATCAGTAGGCATGAATCCTTTTTGACTGCGTTCAAACTTGATACACCGAGATATTCTCTTTGCCAGGATGGAATGAAACCACCGAAGAAGAATCGACGTGAGAGTGATTGGCCTATAATCCTCCGGAAGCAGGGGCTTTTGCTTCTTTGGGAGAAAAATAGTCTTGGCCTCACGGAAGCGTCTTGGTACCTTACCACACCACATAAACAGGTTAAAAATGCGTTCCAATATTTCTATTGGAGAGTCATAGTTACTCCCGCCGTTTACCCGCGCTTACTTGAATTTCTTCACTTTGACATTCAGAGCACTGGGCAGAAATCACATTGTGTCAACACCCGCTAGGGCCATCACAATGCTTTGTTTTAATTAGACAGTCGGATTCCCCAAGTCCGTGCCAGTTCTGAATTGATTGTTAATTGATAGTCGTTATAATTTAAAAGGAATATATCTTGCGATAATTCCCTAAAAATTTTAGCAAGAAAGTTCCACAATTGGCTACGTAACTACTATCCGGGGAACAAGATCCGAGAATCTCTATTTACCCAGAACGAGTACATAAACCATGTTATTGCTTCCCAATCAAGCCCGACTATCTCAATCTTCAGAGCCAATCCTTATCCAGAAGTTACGGATCTAATTTGCCGACTTCCCTTACCTACATTATTCTATCGACTAGAGACTCTTCACCTTGGAGACCAGCTGCGGATATTGGTACGGCCTGTACACAAGCCAAGACACAAACCGGAAATGACCAACCCAAAACCGGGAGTACTTAGCCAAGACACGAACCTATCCGAGTCACCAAACCACTTAGTGGAGTCACACACCAACCTAGTGACAACACCAACTCACTCACCCACACGTATGGCACCACCAAAACAGCAGCCGGAGTTTGGCCTTGAGACACCTTGTCAGCGGAGTCTCAACTTTTGGCAGCGGAGTCTCAACTTTTCTATTACACACACACACACTATGTATAATAATACACACGTTTGATTCTTCGTCAACCGATTTTTAATCTGCCTATATCTTAGGCATCCGCCAACCGATTCACAAAATACCACTTTCTCCCGAATCTATTGAGTCCAAGCTTTAAAATTCACTATCGCTCTTTTTAATATTCGCACTACTACACTTTGAAATTACGTACCGAAAATCCGCTTATAAAAACACGTCTAATCAGCTCAACGTACAACGCACAAGTGAGTAGATAGGGACAGTAGGAATCTCGTTAATCCATTCATGCGCGTCACTAATTAGATGACGAGGCATTTGGATATTTTTTTTTTTACGATCGAACCCACCAAACTCACACCCACTCCTCCCCGATCAAGGAGTGACCTTGCCTCGACGGAAACGAGAGGCGGTGTCCGTACTAACCTAGTCCGGACTAGGTAGAGCTGTCCTAAATTAAGCCCGATCCCGCAGGCTGCACGTAATTTACTTTAACTTAGTCAAAATAAAACAAATTCCTGGAGACACCTCATAAGAGATGCCTACAGGAGTCAAAAAAAATGGTGAAACGGTATGCTAACCTAACCGATACCCGATCTATTGCTGCGAGACCCCATGAACCTTCTATGCGATATAATACCTCCTATCATAACTCTAGTACTAATTAAAGCGGTTTCCCTCTTCCCTAACAACCCCCACTCAACTAACCTATTCACTGAATCCCTAGACCAAACTCCTCTCCAATTAAGTGTTATTGCGCAAAATTGCACCTGGTTGCGTCCGTATTTTTCTGTCAGTGCACTAATAACGCCCTGTGTGTTGTATTTGTCCGTCTTTTCCTTGTGCATATTAGACAAATCACGACCATCTGTAACGACCTGTGCGTCTAGCACATAGATCTTTTCCCCCTTTAAAACCACAATGTCAGGTTTCCTTATCCCAGAGGTTGTTTGCAATTGATCTTCTACTACAACCTGAAGTCCTTTAGCCCTCAGACTCCTTCCCATAAATTTAACTACACTATCATGTCTATTCGTCCTATCCCTTTTCGTTCTAAAACATCCCTGAACTATATGATTCAAAGTTTCCTGAGCTTCACATCCTGCACGGCACCTTCGATCTGATGTCCTCCCACGGGTACATCTTGAACGTGTAGGGAGCGCATTAATACGCAACTTTATACAATTGATAAAGTCCCTTCCAGACAAAAGTCTAGTCGGTTCCCTTATCCAACGTTGTGCTTGTTTGTGGTCACTACTATGTAGTAAACCACGCCCATCAAAAGATTTGTACAAGCGATCTGCCCAGAAAGCTTTTAAATCCCCCTTGCTTAGGATCCTAACTTCTCCTGTATCTAAACGTCTTTCAACTTTGGCGACCTCTGAAGCAACGAAAGTATCCACAGAAACAATCCCACTCGGGAGTGGTAATTGTAATTCCTGTAGACGCTTAAGTCTCAACAGCGGTGCTTGCCACCTAAGCGAAACAATGCCCAGACCGCCATCCTCCACAGAAGCATGGAAGTACGCGATTGGAACATCATCTGGCAAGCTGAGCCATTTGCGTAAGTAGGCCCTAATTGTCCTATCGATACCCCTTAAGCAACCTATCATAACGTTCCCGAGGGTCAGTACATGATAAAGTTGAGGTATCAATACCGATCTAAGTGCAAACAACCTCTATTGTGGTTTTAGGGGTGCTCTTGTGAGCCGATCTAACTTCTCTCTAAGGGGCGCCTTCAAATCCACCTTAGTTCTGCCTTCTGCGGTGAAAGTCACACCTAGGTATTTCCACTCTTCGGTCCTCTTCAGTGCTCTTATGGCCCGTCCCTCAACATAGAACTCTTTTTGTACAACCACCGAACGTTTCTGTTTAGGTTGTCCTTTAATGGACACCGACAGACATTTGGCGCTGTTCAATTTAAGTCCACAAGAGCCAAGGAACTCACTGGCTATATCAAGCAACTTCTGAAGACCGAGTGGGGTTGATGCCCAGATGACCAAGTCGTCAGCAAAAGCAGCAATATTAGTCATAAAATTTCCAATCTTGCATCCTAGCTCTGGCGGGAGTTTTCGGATCAGTCTGTCCATCACTAAGTTGAACAGTACTAGAGACAAGGGGTCTCCCTGCTTTACTCCTCTCCCGGGTAAAACCAGTTGATCCGAAACCCATGAATCGCCAGAGAATCTGATGCGCGATGTGGAATATATATGTCTAATATAGTCGACCAACTCCTGTGGTTGGCCGTACGATTCAAGAGTCCCATATATTGTATTATGAGACACAGAATCAAAGGCTTTGCTGACATCAAGGACCGCAATATGGCAGGAAGCATAATTTTGATGATGCTCCCTGAGAAGATGATCTATCAAGGTCGTATTATCAGCACACCCATCAGTAGGCATGAATCCTTTTTGACTGCGTTCAAACTTGATACACCGAGATATTCTCTTTGCCAGGATGGAATGAAACCACCGAAGAAGAATCGACGTGAGAGTGATTGGCCTATAATCCTCCGGAAGCAGGGGCTTTTGCTTCTTTGGGAGAAAAATAGTCTTGGCCTCACGGAAGCGTCTTGGTACCTTACCACACCACATAAACAGGTTAAAAATGCGTTCCAATATTTCTATTGGAGAGTCATAGTTACTCCCGCCGTTTACCCGCGCTTACTTGAATTTCTTCACTTTGACATTCAGAGCACTGGGCAGAAATCACATTGTGTCAACACCCGCTAGGGCCATCACAATGCTTTGTTTTAATTAGACAGTCGGATTCCCCAAGTCCGTGCCAGTTCTGAATTGATTGTTAATTGATAGTCGTTATAATTTAAAAGGAATATATCTTGCGATAATTCCCTAAAAATTTTAGCAAGAAAGTTCCACAATTGGCTACGTAACTACTATCCGGGGAACAAGATCCGAGAATCTCTATTTACCCAGAACGAGTACATAAACCATGTTATTGCTTCCCAATCAAGCCCGACTATCTCAATCTTCAGAGCCAATCCTTATCCAGAAGTTACGGATCTAATTTGCCGACTTCCCTTACCTACATTATTCTATCGACTAGAGACTCTTCACCTTGGAGACCAGCTGCGGATATTGGTACGGCCTGTACACAAGCCAAGACACAAACCGGAAATGACCAACCCAAAACCGGGAGTACTTAGCCAAGACACGAACCTATCCGAGTCACCAAACCACTTAGTGGAGTCACACACCAACCTAGTGACAACACCAACTCACTCACCCACACGTATGGCACCACCAAAACAGCAGCCGGAGTTTGGCCTTGAGACACCTTGTCAGCGGAGTCTCAACTTTTGGCAGCGGAGTCTCAACTTTTCTATTACACACACACACACTATGTATAATAATACACACGTTTGATTCTTCGTCAACCGATTTTTAATCTGCCTATATCTTAGGCATCCGCCAACCGATTCACAAAATACCACTTTCTCCCGAATCTATTGAGTCCAAGCTTTAAAATTCACTATCGCTCTTTTTAATATTCGCACTACTACACTTTGAAATTACGTACCGAAAATCCGCTTATAAAAACACGTCTAATCAGCTCAACGTACAACGCACAAGTGAGTAGATAGGGACAGTAGGAATCTCGTTAATCCATTCATGCGCGTCACTAATTAGATGACGAGGCATTTGGATATTTTTTTTTTTACGATCGAACCCACCAAACTCACACCCACTCCTCCCCGATCAAGGAGTGACCTTGCCTCGACGGAAACGAGAGGCGGTGTCCGTACTAACCTAGTCCGGACTAGGTAGAGCTGTCCTAAATTAAGCCCGATCCCGCAGGCTGCACGTAATTTACTTTAACTTAGTCAAAATAAAACAAAAATTCCTGGAGACACCTCATAAGAGATGCCTACAGGAGTCAAAAAAAAAAATGGTGAAACGGTATGCTAACCTAACCGATACCCGATCTATTGCTGCGAGACCCCATGAACCTTCTGTGCGATATAATACCTCCTATCATAACTCTAGTACTAATTAAAGCGGTTTCCCTCTTCCCTAACAACCCCCACTCAACTAACCTATTCACTGAATCCCTAGACCAAACTCCTCTCCAATTAAGTGTTATTGCGCAAAATTGCACCTGGTTGCGTCCGCATTTTTCTGTCAGTGCCCTAATAACGCCCTGTGTATTGTATTTGTCTGTCTTTTCCTTGTGCATATTAGACAAATCACGACCATCTGTAACGACCTGTGCGTCTAGCACATAGATCTTTTCCCCCTTTAAAGCCACAATGTCAGGTTTCCTGATCCCAGAGGTCGATTGCAATTGATCTTCTACTACTACCTGAAGTCCTTTAGCCCTCAGACTCCTTCCCATAAATTTAACTACGCTATCATGTCTATTTGTCCTATCCCTTTTCGTTCTAAAACATCCCTGAACTATATGATTCAAAGTTTCCTGAGCATCACATCCTGCACGGCACTTTCGATCTGATGTCCTCCCACGGGTACATCTTGAATGTGTAGGGAGCGCATTGATACGCAAGTTTATACAATTGATATAGTCCCTTCCAGACAAAAGTCTAGTCGGTTCCCTTATCCAACGTTGGGCTTGTTTGTGATCACTACTATGTAGTAAACCACGCCCATCAAAAGATTTGTACAAGCGATCAGCCCAGAAAGCTTTTAAATCCCCCTTGCTTAGGATCCTAACTTCTCCTGTATCTAAACGTCTTTCAACTTTGGCGACCTCTGAAGCTACGAAAGTATCCACAGAAACAATCCCACTCGGGAGTGGTAATTGTAATTCCTGTAGACGCTTAAGTCTCAACAGCGGTGCTTGCCACCTAAGCGCAACAATGCCCAGACCGCCATCCTCCACAGAAGCATGGAAGTACGCGATTGGAACATCATCTGGCAAGCTAAGCCATTTGCGTAAGAAGGCCCTAATTGTCCTATCGATACCCCTTAGGTTAGGTTAGGTTTTCCAGGCAGCCACGAAATAAGGAAGATAGAAAGAGCAGCTCACATGGGTCCATCAATGGTCCTTTTGTGTTACCTGAAAGTAGAAGAAAGAAGAAGAAAGAGGGACAGATATAAGTGAAAAGGGAGAAGAAAAAGATTGAAGAAGTTAAGGAGGAGATGTAAGAAGAAAAAGAGAGGGAGGAGGAAGGAGATCTTGGAGAATTTACGTGCCAATGAGTCGGCGATCATTGGGTCACTCTAAAGTGATCCCCGTGTCTGGTCTTTTCAACCAATTACTTCTACCTATAAAGGCACTAATGCCCTCAAGCCTCATATTCGAGAGCTCAGAGAGACTATCAAGGGAACGATGCCCCAGAAACCTTAGGCGTAGATCTCCTAATGCCGGACAATGACAAAGAAGATGAAAAATAGTTTCATCCTCCTCCTCATTTTGACAACTTCTGCAGAAGTCGTGGTACGGCAAACCAAGTCTCCTAGCGTGGTTACCAAAGGTGCAGTGTCCAGTTATGACCGCCACTACACCACTCAATTGTGAGCGTGTAAAGCCAAGAAGATGAATTGTCCGTCCCCGATTTAGTCGGGGCCATATCGTCCTGGTCATAGTGCATGTGGGTTCACAGTCCCATCTTGCCTGAGCGAGCTCATAGTAGAAGTTACTAATTTGTAGCTTGCATTTGGATAACGGAATCCCACATAGGAAATCTATGTCTCCGTCAGGTAACATGGCGCCTTTTCTCGCCAGATCATCGGCAACACAGTTGCCCGTAATAGTAATATCCCCGTGTCCCCGTACCCACTTGAGTACGACTATTGAATGTCTCGCCATCCTGTTTAAGGATGCCCGGCATTCCTGGACTAAGTTAGATGTTGTGTATACACCTGTCAGGGATTTTATAGCTGCCTGACTGTCAGTATATATACAAATATCCCTGTCAGATATCTTGTTATAACTAAGCCAGTTAGCCGCCCTTTTGATGGCCGATAATTCAGCCTGAATAATGCTACATTCATTCGGAAGTCTGAAAGATAACCTAATATCAAGTTCCCGAATATAGACACCTACGTCAACTCGATCTCCCTTCACAGAACCGTCCGTATAGACTGAGAGACCCATTGTGTCATGTAAGGGCCCGTTCATTGCTTCCGTACCACACGGAATTGAGAAATCGAAATTCCTCGCTAAGAAGGGCCTAGAAATGCAGTAATCGATATTCTCCGGAAGAGTCTGAATACTACCTATTATGCTGGCGTGACCATATGGAGCGTGTTTCCACGCACCAATCGCGTTTAGCCTAAAGGCAGAAGTAAATGCCATTTTTCTTGCCATAAGATCCACAGGGATCCAGTTCAATATAGTAAAGAGCGACTTTGTTGCGGTCGTTCTTAAAGCTCCTGTTATCAGGATTGCCATTCTCCTTAACACTCTCTCGAATAGCATACACGTCGAGCCACTGTCTAGTGCCTTCCACCAGACAGAAACTCCATAAAATAGTGTCGGCTTAATGACCGCATCACATAGCCAGTTGACAAACTGGGGTCTAATACCCCATTGCGTACCTATCGCCCTCTTACAGACATACATAGCCGTCAAGGCTTTTGACGTCCTTGAAAGGGTATTGGGTTTCCAGGATAGTTTACTATCCAGAATAACTCCTAAGTATTTCGCACTGTCCGATAGTGTTAGTTCAACACCATTTAATCGGGGAAGCGAGAAATGAGGAATCTTGTACCTCCTTGTGAACAGTACAAGTTCAGTTTTGCCTGGGTTTACACTCAATCCACTGTCCGTACTCCACCGACTCAGTATACTGAGTGCATGTTCCAGGCGTTGTGATATCGTGTCCAAGTGGATCCCAGAAACTGCCACCGCGACGTCATCCGCGTAGGCGACAGTTTTATAGCCTAAGAGATCCAATTTCCTGAGCAGACAATTTATGGCCAAATTCCACAGAAGTGGCGATAAGACACCTCCCTGAGGTGTACCCCTAGTGGCCATTCTCGTGATCACTGCCGTTCCCTTTTCGGAGCGAATGATCCTGTATCGTAGAAGGTTTGTGATGAACCTTACAGTTGATTGGTCTAAACCAAGATCCTGTAGAGCTGAAACGATAGTTGCAGATTCTACGTTATTGAAGGCTCCTTCTATATCCAGAAAGGCCACTAACGAGAAATTACCAAATTCAAGGGATTTCTCAATATATCCCACTAAGGAGTGAAGTGCTGTCTCAACGGATTTGCCTTTCATGTAGGCGTGTTGAGAGGGAGATACTGATCCTTGTTTCAAAGACACTCGTATGTGGATGTCGATGATTCTTTCAAGGGTTTTCAGCAAGAATGATGATAGACTTATCGGTCTGAAATCTTTTGCTTTGGTGTGTGACGCTTTCCCCCCTTTCGGAATGAATGTCACAGTGCATTCGGTCCACCGTTTTGGTATGTAGGACCATGCAAGACAGGCATGATAGATAGTTATCAGCCAAGGAGTGACTAGATCTATATTATTCTGTAGATCAGCGGGTATTATACCATCTGGGCCCGGAGACTTGTAAGAGTCAAAACTCCGTATGGCCCATTTTATCAAATGTTCGTCAAGTATAATTGACGAAGTTGTCCGATTGTTCGGTTGGGATGCACTAGCAATATCCGGAGGCAAGTTCCCCGGAAAATGAGTGTCCATGAGTACTTCTAGTGTCTCACGTCCATCAGTAGTCCACCTACCATCCTGTTTCTGAATATAACCTTGAACAGTTGGTGTTTTCGATAAGATCTTGCGCAGACGATTTGTCTCAGAGGAACTTTCGACGCCGCTGCAGAAATTCCTCCAGGACTTACGTTTCGCGCTCCTGACCATATTCTTAAATTTGTTCAACATAGACTTATACATTGACCAGTTGCCTGATCTTTTCGCCTCGTTGAATAGTTTACGACAATTACGCCTAGTGTTCGCTATGTCTAAAGACCACCATGGAGGTCTTACCTTTCCTCTGCGAGCAGAGGGAGTGCATGTACGTCTTGTGGCCTCACTGAGAGAAAGTGTGAGCTTTTCCACAGCGCTTTCAATGTCCCTAGTGTCACCTATGAGAGGGGGTGAGGGAAGTAAACCATCAAGGATCCGCCTGTGATCATCCCAATTGGTTTTCCTCCTATTTAGAAAAGGCTTTTCCTTCTCAACTTCCAATTCTATTAAGAATGTCAGATACATGTGATCAGACAGAGAGCAATCATCTGAAACCTTCCAATTCCTTATGAGTTGCGAGTGGCTTGCACTGACAAGCGTAATGTCCAGAACTTCTTGCCTATTTGCTACCACAAAAGTAGGTTCTGAACCTCGATTGACAACTACCAGATTAGAGTCTAATATGAAGTCTAAAATGTACTCACCTCGTTCGTTTCTATCTGAGCTACCCCAGATTGTGTGGTGAGCATTTGCATCAGCTCCGATAATTACAGGAGTTCTGGCCCTATTTGCGGCACGCATCATATTAGATACCAGGTTATTCGGTGGTGGTTCAACCTGGTCGTGCGCCATATAGCTCGAGAGCAGCCACACCTTACCTGCACCTGTCTCCCAAGCAGCAGCTACTGTATCTTCATCGCTGTAATCAGGAAGAATGAAGATATTAAGATGGTTCTTAACCAAAATGCAAGATCTTATTTTACCTGTGCGTCTTATGTACAAAAGTTTGTACTTTTTGGCGTTGAGTCCACGAATTTCGCCATTGTGTATCCACGGCTCCTGGACCAACGCAATGTCCTCCCCATATTTAGCAATGTGGAGGAGCAGGGCAGCCGAAGCTGCCTTAGAGTGGTGAAGGTTCACTTGGATCGCCTTCACCATGGTCTGGATCATATATGACCGTAACGTCGATGTCTTCTGGGTCTGATTCCAGAAGAACATCTTCATCCTCCACATCACCCAGAGCGCAGAATAGGTCCCCAACCATACTGGAGTGTGATTGGGTCTCCATTTTGTCCTCAGAGCTTGCGGGGTCGTCCAGTTTAATTTTGCAGTCCATATCCTGCGGAGCTTCCAGTTTAACACCAGAAGTTTCGGGGTCGAGCTTGTCGTCACCACGGTAGATGCGCAGCTTGATACTATCGAAACCATAGTAAATCTTGCTTTGCCTCTCACGTAGTGGCGCCAAGGATTCCTTGTTAAGGACTACGACCACCTTTCTATGCGCACCTTCAGGAGCGGAAACCTTAACCACCTTCCAGTTATGGGTTGGTAGATCGGGATTACCGCTCTGAATGTATGCCAGAATCTCCTCAGGTTCATGTGGCTCCGCCGGAATAACTGTGACTGATCTCGGTCTACGAGGTATCTCGTTTACCGGGATCACGTCCAGTTTCGCGCCAGGCCACAATTCCCCTAGGGACGCAATTGCTAATTTTAGCAGTAGAGCTGAGCGGTCATTGGTACACGCTAGCAGTTTTACATGGCCTTGATACCAGCCAGCATCGTCGTTTTGCGGGGATGGACCGGGATTCTCCTTGAGAATCTTCCAGTATACCCCCAGCATACCCTGACGGATTTTCAGCCATTTCTCCTGGGAGATAGCTCCGTCATCAACACTCCTGTCGATAATAGCCCTTACAAGTGGATTGCGAGCAACTTCACTGTAAGGCCTTCTTATCACACGAGCCTCTTGCTTCGGACGTTTAGTCTTCGGCTGTGTGTTTTGCTGTTGGAGCAGCTCCTCCTCTGAGCGTTGCCGTTTGGGCCCAGCAGATGCGCCTTGGTTCGCTGCATCTGCGCTTGGAGGAGTGTTTGAGCTGTCCAGCTCAGCCAGTTGAGCCTTAGCCCAACTTAGTTTCGACAATTCGTCGATGTTAAGCGCATCGGCCGACTTGGATCCAAGCCGGTCGATAATGCGCATGGCGGCACGCCTTTGCACGAAAGCCCTCCTGGATGGTTCTTTGCGAATGGGGGCGTTCGGTTCTGCCGTAGTGGCGGGTGGGGCTACGGTGGTTGGACCCGACTTCTGGTTCGACGATCCAACCTGTAGCATTTTCGCAGGGACAACTGTCTTCTCGACAGTGTCCAATGCAGGGGCTGTTGCTGGTATATTACCAGCGAGGGCTAATGCAGCTTTTGAGGTGCTTGGCTTAAAGTCCAAGGCTACCTCGCTGCTTTTAGTCAAACTGTCACCAGAAGGTTGGACAGTCGACTGTTTGCAATCAGCCAGCATAGGTTTCCCCTGCTGGCCTTTTGCTGTTTGTTTTTTGTTATTGTTATTGTTTTGTATTGTGTTATTCATTTTTGTTCCCACGAGTGAGCGCGTAAGGGGATGGACACTCCATGCAGGGACGGCGTACATGGATTAGGCGAAAACTGTATTACAACCGACCCGTGCCCTGGCGTCGGAGGGGAGCTGTTAGCGACTAGTTATCTTTAACCACTTACTAGCCATTCAGGTCTTCGGCACTGCTACCATCACCTTGACCTTACAAGTGGGGGGGAAAGAAAGAGTAGAGAGAGAAAGAACAGTTTTGGTCCGCGGGTAGTAACACTAGAAGAGAGAGAGAATGTGTTAGCACTAGGTAACCATTTGTCAAAAATGTATCACCAGTAATAACAGTATCCTAACACCAATTACATCCTACTGTGACCATTTGTTATAAAATGCATCACAGTATTATGATAGTCGGCTGACACATTTCCGTTTACCGACCTAGCTATGTCAAGAAGTTCAGACCATTTGTTAAAAATGCATCTTAAGATATTGACATCGCTTGAGCATTTGTCAAGGCTAGTGACCTGTTGTCAAAACAGTATCACTAGACTAGGCAGTTGCTCCCCCTATCCGCCACCTGGGACGCGTCCGATGGGAGACTGAGAACTCCACACGAACTGAGAACTCCACACGATACCCCTTAAGCAACCAATCATAACGTTCCCGAGGGTCAGTACATGATAAAGTTGAGGTATCAATACCGATCTAAGTGCAAACAACCTCTGCTATGGTTTTAGGGGTGCTCTTGTGAGCCGATCTAACTTCTCTCTAAGGGGCGCCTTCAAATCCACCTTAGTTCTTCCTTCTGCGGTGAAAGTCACACCTAGGTATTTCCAATCTTCGGTCCTCTTCAGTGCTCTTATGGCCCGCCCCTCAACATAGAACTCTTTTTGTACAACCACCGAACGTTTCTGTTTAGGTTGTCCTTTAATGGACACCGACAGACATTTGGCGCTGTTCAATTTAAGTCCACAAGAGCCAAGGAACTCACTGGCTATATCAAGCAACTTCTGAAGACCGAGTGGGGTTGATGCCCAGATGACCAAGTCGTCAGCAAAAGCAGTTAAGAGCTACTGTGTTCCTATGATCACCTGGGGCGGCAGGCAATGATTGGTTAGCAATGTGATTCTCAGGGGCGGCTGATGTCACATGGTTAGAATTTCTGTCCCTGTCCTGCAAATGTTCAGACAATGGGATCGATGTAGTGGCTTGAATATCCATTAAAATATTATCTCCGTTCCCTGAACCACTACTTTCAGGTATGGAGGAAACATTCATTCTTCCCATTGTATTGTTAGAACCCCTAATTGCTCGCTCTCGTAAGTTCATGGTGGTACTGGAGGCGCTCACCAACACCTCGTCCGGAAGGATACGCCGGGCAGACCCCCGACGATTTATATTATTATTTATATTATTATCACTGGGCAGAAATCACATTGTGTCAACACCCGCTAGGGCCATCACAATGCTTTGTTTTAATTAGACAGTCGGATTCCCCAAGTCCGTGCCAGTTCTGAATTGATTGTTAATTGATAGTCGTTATAATTTAAAAGGAATATATCTTGCGATAATTCCCTAAAAATTTTAGCAAGAAAGTTCCACAATTGGCTACGTAACTACTATCCGGGGAACAAGATCCGAGAATCTCTATTTACCCAGAACGAGTACATAAACCATGTTAT
Source organism: Calliphora vicina (assembly GCF_958450345.1). Classification (NCBI taxonomy): domain Eukaryota; kingdom Metazoa; phylum Arthropoda; class Insecta; order Diptera; family Calliphoridae; genus Calliphora; species Calliphora vicina. The sequence continues at coordinate 812,740 of NC_088785.1, read as the reverse complement.
TGCTTCCCAATCAAGCCCGACTATCTCAATCTTGAGAGCCAATCCTTATCCCGAAGTTACGGATCTAATTTGCCGACTTCCCTTACCTACATTATTCTATCGACTAGAGACTCTTCACCTTGGAGACCAGCTGCGGATATTGGTACGGCCTGTTGAGAAGTTTGCGTGACCCCACCATAAATTTTCAAGGTCCGAGGAGAAAATATCGACACAACAGTAAATGTCATGCTCTTCTAGTCCATCTACCATATCTCTCTTCGAAAGACTTCCATGGTAGTACGACTATAAAACAGAAAAGAAAACTCTTCCGATACCTCTCGACGGCTTCTTTATGGTCGTTCCTGTTGCCAGGATGAGCACAAGGCCCATATTTAATAACAAACGGATACTCAACAGGTTACGGAATTGGAACCGTATCCCCTTTCGTTCAAAATTATTCAAGTGTTTAATTACTAAGCAATTTTACTTCCTTTTCATTATATCTTGAAAATTTTCGGCTTTCGCCTTAAACTTAGGACCGACTAACTCGTGATCAACCACTGTTCACACGAAACCCTTCTCCACTTCAGTCCTCCAAGGTCTCATTCGATTATTTGCTACTACCACCAAGATCTGTACCAATGGCAGCTCCATGCAGGCTTACGCCAAACACTTCTATGCTCACCATTGTACCCTCCTACTCACTAAAGTTTCAAAGTTTATAATCCAACCGAAATTGAACATAACCCATTTACTTTAGCGGTAATGTATAGGTATACAACTTAAGCGCCATCCATTTTAAGGGCTAGTTGCTTCGGCAGGTGAGTTGTTACACACTCCTTAGCGGATTACGACTTCCATGTCCACCATCCTGCTGTTTTAAGCAACCAACGCCTTTCATGGTATCTGCATGAGTTGTTAATTTGGGCACCGTAACATTACGTTTGGTTCATCCCACAGCGCCAGTTCTGCTTACCAAAAGTGGCCCACTGGGCACATTATATCACAACCACTACCTTCATACCAAGAAAAGTGAGGTTCTTACCCATTTAAAGTTTGAGAATAGGTTAAGATCGTTTCGACCCTAAGGCCTCTAATCATTCGCTTTACCAGATAAGATTATTTTACATAATTTTTAAATGCACCAGCTATCCTGAGGGAAACTTCGGAGGGAACCAGCTACTAGATGGTTCGATTGGTCTTTCGCCCCTATACTCAATTCTGACAATCGATTTGCACGTCAGAACTGTTTCGGTCTTCCATCAGGGTTTCCCCTGACTTCAACCTGATCAAGTATAGTTCACCATCTTTCGGGTCACAGCATATATGCTCAAGGTACGCTCTAGTTAGAGGTATAAATAATATAAATACTATTATACATAACTGTATAGAACGCCCCGGGATTGAATTAATAGACTATAAATAGGCTAAAAACTAATCCCATTAAATTAAGTTATGTTAATTACGCTATTAGGTTTTTATTCCCAATAACTTGCAAATATGTTAGACTCCTTGGTCCGTGTTTCAAGACGGGTCCCGAAGGTATCCTGAATCTTTCGCATTGTTAATCATATAAGTGCATATAATAAACATAAAGATCAATGATCAATATGCTATTATAAAATATAAATATTTAAGCACTATATATAATAAATCTATCAACACTTTATCAAATCAAAAGCATTTATTCGATATTAAAATGCAAGCAAAATAATTTGAATAAACTTAAGCAAATGATCTTATGATAAATATATTTATGTTAATAGATTACAATGTCCTTTATAGAAAAAATGCACACCATTATTATAATATTATAAATATTAAAATCATAAAGATGAATTTTCCATAACGGATATTCAGGTTCATCGGGCTTAACCTCTAAGCAGTTTCACGTACTATTTAACTCTCTATTCAGAGTTCTTTTCAACTTTCCCTCACGGTACTTGTTTACTATCGGTCTCATGGTTATATTTAGTTTTAGATGGAGTTTACCACCCACTTAGTGCTGCACTATCAAGCAACACGACTCTTTGGAAATGCCATCTAGTAATCATTAACGTTATACGGGCCTGGCACCCTCTTTGGGTAAATGGTCTCATTTAAGAAGGACTTAAATCGTTAATTTCTCATACTAGAAATTTGACATTCCATACACTGCATCTCACATTTGCCATAAAGACAAAGTGACTTAGTGCTGAACTATTTTCTTTTCGCTCGCCGCTACTAAGAAAATCCTTGTTAGTTTCTTTTCCTCCCCTCATTAATATGCTTAAATTCAGGGGGTAATCCCATATGAGTTGAGGTTGTAATAAAAAAATTTTTTAAATCATAAAATATCAAAACCACAAATAGAAATCATTTCTTTTATTTTCTGTTTAAATAAAAAATTCTTTTTAATAGAGAGGCAATCCTAGTTTCATAAAAAAATATTTTATGCTAGACCTTCCTCAATAAAAAAATGAATATAAAATATATAATATTAAATACTCTGATTTTATTCGTTAGAGGTTTTGTATCTTTAACTTTTAGTATTATGAATATAGTAGAATATCCAGTAATACAACATGTGCTTTTAAAAAATTTTACATATTAAATATATAAAAGATTTTTAAAGCAACTTATTTAGCATAGTCTTACAACCCTCAACCATATGTAGTCCAAGCAGCACTCTAATTATAAATTAAAGTACCTTACAGCATGGACTGCGATATGCGTTCAAAATGTCGATGTTCATGTGTCCTGCAGTTCACACGATGACGCACAGTTTGCTGCGTTCTTCATCGACCCATGAGCCAAGTGATCCACCGCTTAGAGTGATATATTTATTTTTGTTTAAATAGCAATTCATAAATTTGTTTATTGAAAGAAATCAAAAATACACCAAACCAAATTGGCATATATCAATTCCTTCAATAATATTTTTTTTAATTTTAAAACATACCACAAAGTTTGTTGCGAATATCTTAGTTCTTTTAGAAAGAACAATTTTTTTTAACTTGTATACAAGTACAACTATAATTGTGAGTTTAATTTTTATGCAATGTATGGATATACAATAAATTGTATT